>NW_013525102.1:1978689-1999510 GCF_000836215.1 Papilio polytes | reverse complement strand
TTATTAAATGAGCTACAATTCTTTCATACATCATTTTTATGTACATCTTATAGTTTAGGCTACGTAAGCCAAGAAAGCAAACTTTGTTAAAAGTTGGTATTTTTTTCTGCGACTCGTAATTTGTAATTTATGATATCTCCTAAACTATTGATCGGAATAATATAGTTCTAAGGGCATTTATAATCTACATTAAATTCTCTTGATGATAGACACATTTATTTGGATAATGATTCATACCGAACACGAGTAATAGCGTTGAAAGTTGGGTGTAGATTTCGAGCGATATTTTAATGAAAAAAGTGGTTATTGTGCGACAACCTTAATAGATAGATATATGCTATCGCAGACTTTTATTTAGCAAATTTAATGGGCTACAATTCTTCCATACATCATTTTTATGTAGGTCTTATAGTTTAGGCTACGTAAGCAAAGAAAGCAAAAATGACCCGAAATTTCGTCACGTGATTTTGAGCTAAACTATTTAATTACGTCGTAGTCTTAGACTCCAAAAATTAAACAAAAAAATGGGACCCACCTGCAAGCATTACCTTTCGGATAGAAAAAGAATTATCCAAATCGGTCCACTAGCGGCGGAGTTATGCCGTAACACACATAAAAAAAAAAAAAAAACATACCGTCGAATTGAATACCTCCTTCTTTTGGGAAGTCGGTCAAAAATAGAGCAATCTCTATTAATGACATGCATTTGCATTGTTGTCTACCTTAAAAAGGCAGAAAAGGAAACTCACAGATAGAGGATATTTCCTCTGCCTTTGCGTACCCAATCAGTAAATTTCATTCTACACTGTATTATAATAAATAATCAAATTAGGCCTTTAATCTGACACAAACAGATCTTTTAATATACTCTTAATAAAATAACTATACTAAAATGTATATTAATTAAATTTTAATGATATTAGAAAAAAATATAATTGGTACATTTTATTAAACCATAAAATTAGCGGAAAATATTCTGAATGTAAATAGTGTGTATGCAAATATTTCCATATATATTAATACTGACAGGAAATCCGCAAATACGTTTTGATAAAATGATATCAACATCCTATAATCAAGTATAGACCTTACTGCATATGTCTAGACGTGTTGAAGGCTGTTTACTTCAACAACGCATTTATGAATCATCTCACTTAAATATTCTAAACAGCTTTTTGAACAGACAAAGCGCTGGTTTAAAAATATATCTTATCAGGCAATGCGTAAGTGGTGTAACAAGAACGTGTTTTGGTTAAACAAAAATGTATAGAACGAATAGATTTGACAAATATTACGTTATTATTTCGACTTTATGTAATTTGACTGTACTAATGTTTAATGTTGTATCGTAAATTGTATATTAATGATTATCATAATATTATAGGGTTTATAACCGCTTAACATTGTAATAAATGTTTTAACGTATTAATTTAATAAAAACCACCATTTAGTATGTAGTCATAGTACACTAGCGTTCACCTTTGACTGTGTCCGTTTGTAAAAATAGAAGCAAGTAGCCTGTGTTCTTCCAAAGTATGCTGTACATCTATGCGAATTATATCGAGATCCGTTTACTAGTTTAAGCTACAAACTCTAAGAAACATCCATCCATACATCCATCTAAATTTTTGCATTTATATTATTCGTAAGATTGTTTATATCGAACCGAATGGCCAGTATTATGTTTTTATACATTAAAGAAAGAAGAAAAAAATCTGGGAGTTGCCACAATCACCTAATAAAAAGATAACCTATTACACTTTTTAAGTGTTTTAAAGCATTTAACAATATTATGAATTTAAAGTTATGTAAGTCATCGATCTTTATGATTAATTTTAAAATAGAAAATCAGGGGCAGTTGTTGCGTAAATTGAATGACAGTCGTGTGGATTTGTCAACGCATCCGGCGAATTTAAATACTGAACGCAATTAAAAACATCCGCTTGTTTAAAATTTTGTATAATTTTATCGTTTTATCACATTTTATGTCGGCATATTTGATCATGCATGTGCACAGCCTTCGGAACATCCATTTTTCATTGTAGATGAATATTTACAACTGAATATAGCTGTTGAAAAATTCAAGGTTACGGGATCCTAGGGTTAAGGACTAAAGCATCTAACAAAGATAATTGGTGTAGGGTTTGTTCTACTGCACACGATCGTATTTTCAATTAATTAATTACGTTTGAGTAAGCGTTTATGATAGCGAATTGTAGTAAAAGCTTAATAAATACCTTAATTTATTGACACCCAAATTCAAGTATGTAATTACTGCTTTGAGATCACAAAAACTTTATATAAAAAATGGTAATATGTTATCAGTTAAAACTTCCGTCGCTCATTATTCAATCTAAGCGCAATTCTGTTCTTACTGACAGTCTAATTTGACTACCTGAGTTATTTTTTTATCTATACATGTCTGTTATTTTCAATATTATTTTGAATACTTCATGTATTCGCTAATAATTTCAAAATATTATGTGCACAATATTTCCTGTCGTACAATATTTTAATAAATCTTTATGAGACATACTGCCTAGTTATATACGGAAATATTACAGATAAAACTTGTCTAGGCCGACATAAACATCCAACATATTATTGTTAAAAAAAAGATAAACGTTACATCATTTATTCGTGCGCGAACATGGTTATGCACTCCTCTAATACGGCGGTCATGACCCTACATAATGAAACGTACGAACAAACGAAAAAATGATGAACGACATCTTATAATAACAATGGCGACTATAAATAGGCGCATAGATTATTGTGCAACAAGAAGATAGGCATAGACTATACAGCACCCGGACATGACGTATAGCGTTTGTATTTTTTTTTGTTCGATATTCAAATAATGCTTCGGATGCCAGAGCTATTGTGTTAAAATGAGGTGCGTATATCAAGTGCATCATTAAAACGAATTGCTAAAAATAAATTATCATTGTTAAATCAGAACCTAAAAATCTGCATGATACCGCTAGCGCTAGCAGAAAGAGTAATATGCGTATTTCTTCACTATATTTGCTGTCAAATATAGTTTTTACATGGCTACTTAAGTATTTAACAAGAATTTTATCACTAAATATACACTATAGGAAACAATAAGCAAGCATTACAAGACTCTGAGTGGCAATTAGAATGTGAATCCTAATATTTTGCTATAATAATAAATATTCATGTTAAGATAAATCTTCTTTATGTTATAAAATCTCCTTTGGCAATTATTACAAGAATAATTTATATTAATGTTATTAAAGATTAATGACAGACATTGCTTGTCCGTTTGCTTTACCTTCCGTATTTAAAATAGCGCACACCTTCACTAAGTCAGAGGTTACATGTGGTGATAATGAATTAGGTGGCAGACTTTACATTAATAAATCATAATACACGAGTATTATTGCATGCACTGGACACGATTTAATACTACGACCTGTTAAAACATTATTCCATTACGCGACATAATGTATGAATCTATAAAGTCCCATTCCAGGAGTTAAAGCTCAACCCGTCCGATGTAGGCATAATTATGTCAATATTGACTGAGCCAGCATCTGAAGCGGCTGTACGATTATGCCAGCTTGTTTCTTAGTATCTACTAGCAGCACTATGGGCTTGACATGGCATTCCCAATACAAAAATCCCCCTTTACCTAACTAATAATAAAAAAAAAAAGTCCCAAAAATTAAGCATTTATAGCGCTTTTATAAATGTTGAATCCAAAAAATTATTTCTATTACATATTCGACAAAACTCAGTGATGCACTCATGACTAAGCGCAGGAAAATGTAATAAATCAATTCTATATTACAGGCATCACATATTTGTGTCACCATGCGTGTGTAAAACTTGACAATTTATAATCAGACTATCAGTGATACATACATTAAACAAATTATTTACAATTTGACGTATTACTTATCAAATTGCATATGTTGCCAGATGAAAGCATTGAGTTAAGTTTAGAATCGAAAGCAAATAGATTACATTCCTTAGGTCGTAAAAGATTCAAGTAAATGATATCTCTTTTAAATGTAAATGAAGCCTTTAGTTCGTATTTGCTTACCTTTCACAATAAAATTAGGCCAAATATAAACTGCCACAGTTTACAATTCGTTAGTGACATATACATTTTAATTGTCTTTGTCATATCATCTGATAATAACGTAATACTTATAATTAATAATTGCTAAGTGACCTCACATACAACTAATATGGACTTAATAGAAGGACTAATCACATGGGAAAAATGTTTATATCAGAAACGGAAATATACGAGTATTGTAATAGATTACGCGGCACAGAGCTTCTAATAAATTGTATTAATCACGAACAACTCAGCAGTCAATGAAATATTACGTTCAAGATGATTTACTTACCCGTGGTTAGTAGCTTCCGTCTGCAAACTGCTTTGTTGAAAGACAAATGATTTTATGTTAATGTATTGAAATTATGTATAACTTGAACAGTATCCAAGATACACAAATACTTTTTATATTCGTCTTCATACTCATCTAGATTTGTAATTAGGTTTTCAACTAATGGCATTCTCCAAAGGGCTTATTTCATTTAACAAAGTCACATTATTTGGCCTTGTTTATTATCAACTAACTATACGTCACACTGAGGGGCTCAAGCTTGGGATGAAGCCATAAGCAACCATGATGGCTGACCCAATGGGGAGATTTTCTCCATTTAATGGATTGATTAAAGATTCGATCGGCTCATTCTTATGAGCGTTTCTCTAATACCCTTAAAATAGACGGACATTGGTGGTCGTATTAACATGACGATTAACATAATCCACGTGCCAAAATGGTATAATGATTTCAATTAACATTTTTTCAATATGCCTGTTCTTTATTCTAGTTTTTGTATCTACGGTTGCTAATTTGCCATATTTAGCTACATAATAAAACATTCTAATCACTTCTATTTTCGAATAGACATTATAATTTGTATAATGGAGACAAGGCTGCGTTTACGTAGTATATTAAAATAATCTAAATTTTAAATGGAAAAGCGAACAAGACACTGTAGGTAGGTAAATATGAATAGTCTGCATATGAAAACGATTATAAACATGTTATTTACCTATTGTAGTAATTAATTTATAAAGGAATTAAAACTCTTCGATCTGTATCAAGCCCACGATGAAATTTTACACGCAATTGAGTTATTGTGATGTAATTTATGTCAACTAACCCGATAGCTCTTCGTCTCTGTTTACATCCATTAGCAAAAACCTAAACAAGGATATGAAAAAATATTAAAACATGAAACGGAGTGATGCATCAAGCGTCAAAATGCGCTGCGTCTTATATCATCGGAGAGATTTCACTTTGTTGTTAAACAAAATTACATGACGTAACTGTGTATTCAATACCATCACATTGCGTTTTTACTTCCTCAATAATCTATAAAATTTAACCAATACACAAAATATTGCCCACCAATAATCTAAGCAATAATTTTTACATATATATTTCAACCGTAACTTTTTTATCATTTGTATCGTGACAAAATTTATTGTAAATAAAAATGAGCAAACAACTTACAATTGACATAAAATATATCATATGTAACTCGTTTTTAAATAAATATAAATGCAAAACATTGTCTATTATAATCAAATTCAAATGTGATTTATTCTAAAAGCTTTATGCTAATTGGTTTGAAACAAAAAAATAAAACAAAGATAAATGTAAACTAGCTAAAATTATATTGTTAGCGGTATGCAAGCGATTGCAAGAATAAAAATCGCAAGTCGTGTTGATTTCGCGTTGTTTCAAATTAACGCATCGGTCAGTGTCCATTCGCGACGCGCAGGCGTTTATAAGAGCCGTGTCAGGAGGTCATCGACTGGCTCCCAATCGCTATGACATCAGTTTCACTACTTAGGATTACAAAATACTTACTCTCACTCACGTAACTACACAACGAAGCTAGGTTTTACATTATTACATTTGTAAATCTTATCTTGCCACTAAAACCTCAGTTCATCGTATTGTATTTATGAATATTCTTCCATTTTATGTATTGCTACATTCAATTTAGTTGTATCAGTTAAGTAGATAAAGAATTTTATATTTTGTCACTAGAATGCCAATGATAATGAATCTGGGACTAGTAATTGTTAAGTTGTAAAAAGCTATAGTTTTAATTATTCACTTAATTACACTTTATCCCTAGTCTGCTTAAAACAAAATCTTATTAGAGTTAAGATGACCATTATTAAATAATTCGGAGTATTCAAAATAATGTTAATTCAAACATAATTAGGTTTTACATATTAGATAAACCTGTCAAATGAACATCGAGTTAATCGACTAAAACATTTACCTGTTACTGTATCGATAGTACAACTTCATCACAAGCCAAGTTAATCTATTTGTCAGGTTAGTAGGCGCAAACAACTCGTGAACTAATTTACATTTTTAAATCTTCAGCGGACTCATTATCATTTTCCAACACATAAGAGATTTATCTGAATGATTGCAAAAATGCCTTAATACTGGTGTAATCATAGAAACGAGTTTCTGTATATTTAATTTGTTTTATCAAATTTTAAGACAAAATAAATACAGTGCTTAAGAAATAATGACAGACATTAATAATGAAGAAGATAGCGGCTGTTATAGCCTGAGGCCGTTTTGTTTGTGTGCAATAATCGTACAACTTAAAATGTAATCAATTCATTTGTGTATGAGCAATAGAAAAATTGTTGCTTCAATGACTCGTAAAATCTCGCAGGTCAGCGAGTGTTTATTACGAAATTGTGTATTTATAGTAAACAGCAACTCCGTAATGTGTTTACTTTCTAAGAGCTATAAAATTAAACGAAGTTAACATAGATTTGCGTATTAATGTAAATTTTGTAACAGCGGATTAAATTTTATTGTTTAAACCTCATGTTACAATATAGTCACACAATTTAACGTACGCTGCTTCGGTTTATTACAATTTAGCTTCTATTGTCTATTAGAAAGAATCTATGGGAAGTTATTAAAAGAAAGGGCTACTGATCTTGGAAGAGAAAAATATTTTAATCATCAGAATGATTAGTTGGTCGATATTTCAGTGGTCCAAATAAGGTTTAATGAAAAGTATGTTTGCTAATCTTCAATTGTCTTCTCCGATATGCCGCATAACAGTAATGCGCGAACATTAGCGTGCATTAGGGTCATGATGTCGTGAGAACTTTGTTTATTCAATAATCTACCGAATAAATGTGTAAGTAATTTTTAATATTTAAGTTATTGGGATATTAACTGGGTAACATTTAGGTCATAATGTGACTCAAAAGTTTCTAAAAATTTGCGACCGCAAGTTATGCAAACTATCGACTTCACTTCTTAGAGAATTGGGCATAAGGAAGGTATTGATTTAGAATGTACACACAAATAAGTGTTAAGAGACTTATTTCCTTTTAAAGATTGTACAAACAAACATAAGCGAGTTATTATAGTTACACTAGTTATATCAGGATATTTTAAATAAGTGCTATATTTAGAAGAAATAATAAAAATTATAAAGTTATCAAAGATTTGGGTAGTACGATACGAGGAAATTGGATTTTTCCTGCTATCATTTCCCATGAAACATAAATTTAATAGATTTGTAACTTATCTAAAAACCCAAAACTTGTATTTCGTTAATTTCATTTCAAAACATTACTAATAAAACACAATTATAAGTAAACATTCGCAATCCTTGAGATATATGTTTTTATTGTATAAATATGTTACAACATCGCTGCGGTACAATCTCTGCGATAATCATAAACGTATATGACCACTATACGACCTCTGCTTGATCGATTAATATGTTAATTTCATAATATATTTAACATGGACCAGTCTCGATATCCTCAAACAATCCTACACCAAATTTAATTCAATTCGCAGAAATTTATATTTTCTCAATGAATGCATTAAAAAACTATTATTGAAAAATTGCAACTTTAGTTCATATGATTTCTAATTAGAATAAATTTTATCATACAAGTAATTGTAACCTAATTACAAAAAACATTACTATTTTTATCCCTTTATTTTACCATTGGCACTCAGTCAGGACATTCCATAATTCAGTTTCGAACTAAAACAGACACTTCGTACTACGGCATCTGCGTAATAATAACTTTCGCCCGCGACTCTCTTCACATGGAATTAGTAAGAAACGAAAAGTATGTAGCCTATGAGTTCTTTCAGACTATCCTCTACATCTATACCAAAATTCGTCGATATCCGTTCAGCAGTTTAGGCTGCAAAATCTAACAAACATACACCCATCAAATCTTTTGCATTTATAATGTTAGTATTTGCAAATATGCACTAGGCCTTGAAAGATTTGTGCTCTTCCTCAAGTGCTGTCAATGCTCTTCCCATAAATATATAAATAAATCGGATGACCCAGTGCTCTTTGATTTTGGTCTAAAAATGCTGCTACAATATTCTAAAAGAGAACATTATTGAGAGATATAAAAAAAGTTATTAGGTGGCGACGTCTGGCCATATTCCGGTTCCCCAACTTTTAGAACTAGACTACTTAATCAATACAGCATTATTATTAAAAGCTCTCGTTGCTATTCAAGCCTTACAAAGACACAAGATAATAAGTACATTTATTATTCGTTCTCCACCGGACATATATCAACGAGTTAAACGAATTTGAACAAATTCCAACTTTTTTTTTAAATCTTTATAAGTGGAGGAGGATTTTTACCTTTAAAAAGATATATCAATCCCATAGTGCTAATCTTAGTAATTAGGAAACGAGGTGGCATAATCGTACAGCCGCGTCGGTAGTAGGTTTAGCCAGTATTGAAATGCCAACCTAAGCCAGGTTGAGTTAACTCCTGAAAAAGCAGCTCCTCTCTGCTACTTATTAATTTATTTTATAAGACCTTTGGAAGTTATATGCTATTTTAATAATGAACAAAAAATATGAGTAAAGTCGTGAAAATTAACTTGCTACTTAAGTTAAACGTGGTTTAAATTTATGTGCTTAAGAATCACACTTTGGTGTAAAAATGCTTAGCATATTCTAAATGTATCTAATAAATCACTGAATAGATAAGCGTATGACCGTCAACGACAAAAATGTATTATCATTTACGAAAAAAAATATGCGGTCACTCGGTGAGCCGGTTACAGCGTGTTACCGATGTTTTAAACATTCGCTAAGTTAATATTTGATAGCAGTAATCAATTAGTTTTCAAGATTTGAATATAATTTACATTTAGTTTATTTTAATACAAAATATTTGTTTCATTTTAATTACTATATATGGGTTTAGGACACCGTAATACATCGGTTGAAAGATTTTTTCTATGTAGACTTTTGGTAGAAGTGTTTATAGAGCCAAGGCAAAGAATTGCATTAGCTCAATGTGTAAATAACACAATTTAGCAAACACAAACTGCGCCCATTTATTGCATATAGAAAGGAGAGCGAAAAAAGAAACTTCGCAAATAAACGAAGCTACCGTCTTAGTCGAATTGCGTGTATGAGAAACTGACATTTGAAATGGAACTAGGGCTTAAATTCTGAATGCTAGTCTATCATAAGTATTTGACATTCTTATTCTACATACGAGTATTAATGACGCAAATTTAAAAAAGTCTGTAAAATTCCTAACATGTATGAGAAGTATATGAAAACCAGGAGACACTTTTAGGCCGCTGAACATAGTTTAAGATTCACCATTTTCTGCATTGATTTTTATACGTTTAAGAGCATATTAAATCCATGACATCAATGACCCTTTGATCATTATCAAACAATATAACTACAACCAAACCAACCACCAAAACAAACCAACTACAAAAATCCCCACTAAAAAAAACCTATAATAGAAACTGGACCTGGTATTGATTTCAACAATAGACCACCTAAGTTATTAATATATTCAAAAGATAATAAAGAAATAAACAATGGGCACTTGGCACTTTTTAACCTCCTATTTTTTACCTTATAGTTGCAAAAAAATACAACCGCGTACAATAAAACGTACAAAAAAGCATCAGGTTTACACTTAAGAATCTATAACTTTATCCTTGAGTATAATAAAAACATTCTCGTCTAGACAAAACAAGATTTTATATTAAATCTTTTGTTCCATACCGTTTAAAATTATATACCAATACCTGTCGCCAAAACTTTGGAACCCCGAGGCGGCGGGCGGCGGACGGCTGGCGGCGGCGGCGGTGGCGGGCGCTGGTCATGTGTAGGCAGATCGCTCTCATAATCACGCGACAAGCTTCCATATTTATTTAACCGGTGCCAAGTGACTTACCGGTTTCTCACGAGTGGGCCGCTACTGGTTCTTATGTTAATTTGAATAGAATCTATACTTGCCGCGCTATTCTAACACCATTTCTTCCGTGCAAGTGATCTTTAGGAGATATTTGTTTCGCATTCAATATTGCACTTCTGAGTTTTATTATAACGACAAACCATACAGATATATGATACGATACATATTTCCCTTTTACTAAAAGAAACAGTGCAACCTTGAAGTAAAGAGATTCCGGGTTCGGTCTTCAACCGCTCGCCATGTATCTTGCACTGTACTTGTTGCCATAAATATAATGCGCGTGTAAAAAACTAAAAAATAATTTATACTGAATATTATAAGTACTATATCTGATATATATTTTTTTGATTCTAGAATGTTCACAAGTTTTAATAGAAAATAAAAGCCTTTAACTTTAATATTCTTTCCAACTCGAAGATTTTCTACCATTAAATCTAGACTATATTTCAATAATAAATACATCGCATACATAAAAAAAATCTCTTCACAGTCTCAGTCAACACAAGTGTCCTTGGACATTTATTTCAACAGGTTTCTGTAACACGCCAGTGCCTGTTCAGAGCCATCAGACATCAGCAACGAATGTTTGTATGGCGAATGACAATTTATAAAGAGCTTTACCGTCGAATAGATTGTTGCAAAATCGCTGACGATCAGGGTCACAAACGCACGCTCCGATCACGTGCATTCATCTATCCGTTTCCAATTCTGTTCAATTATTTCTATATTTTATATTCTACACTAAAAATAAAATGACTACTCTATTTTAGAAAGTGTTTGAATAGAATTTTATCCCATATTTGAGGCTAGAGCTGCGAAAGGGGGGGCTGCGATTACCTTCGCATATGTATTTCACGGTTAGTAATACAATCTACATTATAACGATTATTACAATTAATACAATCGTTACCAATATCTGAAAATTACAGAAATGTGTTATCAGTATCATTTATCTGATAACTACTAAACACGACCTAGGTTGCTATACGTGAACGTTTATAATTAGAAAATATGGAAGTATTCTGTTCCATCTCATTCAAAAACAATAAAGTTTTTAAACAATATCAATTATATTCAAACGAAATTAGACATATCAGTGGCTCCACATTTCGTTTAATGACTCTGTAATATTTAATACTAGCTGTTGCTCGCGACTTCGTCCGTGTAATTTAAAAAAATACCTTATGTCACTCACAGATAAAATACTTTTCGAACGGTGTAAGATTTTTTTTAATCCGCCCAGTGTTTCGGAGTTATATCAATGAATACAAAAATACAAATTTATCCTCTTTATAATATTAGTATAGATATCTAGGAAACTATGGTTAATAAGATTTTAAAGATAAAAGTACTAAAAATAAACTAGAAACAGATTAAAAGGCAAATTTTGCTAAAAATCTTTATTAAGTTTCAGCAATATAGTTAAATGAGTTAAATAATGAATAAGGCAATCACGTGGTGTCTGATGCATCTATTAATGACTGACAATAAGTTAAATTACAATATCATTAGACACAAGCGGTAAGCATACTTTGAGATTAACATTCTAATTCTGCTATAAACAATTTCTTTGGGATAAAAGGACAAACATCTACATGTATTACATTTACTCATCTTCAGTATTAGTATTATCAGCTAGTGGCAAAGACTCAGATGGAGTTCTCGTGATAGAATCTTGGATTGTCTTATTACTACTACCATCAACGTCAGTCTCCAAATTCGCTGAAGTAACATCTGCAGATGCACCATCAACAGCAGTATTAGATTTCGTTGTGGCCTCGTCAGCCTCAGGTACAGTTTGCGCTGCTAAATTCGGAACATCTATAGATATTACTTCATTCTCGCTTTCTTTTAATGACTCAGGCAACTTGTTTTCTTCAAGTGGTCTATATATCTCTTGCAGGGAAGAGACCTTCCTTTCCGTCGGAATTATCCTATTGAGATACAATAAAATATCAGACAGCGATACAATTCCTATTAATTTATCATCCTTATTTACTAGTAATAATCGATGACTTTCAGTTCTAACTATAACTTCTAAGGCCTCGTACAGAGTAATACTTGAACGACATTTTTGCAACTTTTCTTCCCAGTCTTTCTTTTTATTTCTTACCTCGCCTATAGTCAGTGACAAATTCAAATACAATTTTTCACTTACTAGATTTAAAACTTCATATTTTGCATAAACGTCAATAAGAGTGCCATTGTCATCTAAAATAGCTAAAGCAGACACATCTTTTTCTAATAACAATTTAAACGCTTCTTTAATACTAGTGTTTTCTGTTACAGACAAAATCTCATCATAAGTACCAATTTTTAAATCCAATAATGTCCTTTGAAAAAAAGTTAATTCCGGAAATCCATTTAAATAAACAAACAAAAATCTTAAAATTCTTTTGTGTGATAATATGTATAAAACGTCACCAGTAAACGGATCGATCATTAAGAGACGATGGACACGGTTCTTTGTTAACAAATTGATGGCCTCGTGCAACGATTGATCCGGTCCTACGGCGCATAACGGCTTTCGTGTTGGTCGTAATATTTTTTTCCAATTATGAAGTGTATGTCGTTCCAGATCCTCCATAGACAAATTCTCAGAGTCAAGATGCAGAAGAATTCTAATGAAATCAGTCACTGTGATCATACCCACTAACATCTTCTTATTTGCATCCCAAAGAGGTGCTGATCGAATGCCATGAGATACTAGGGTAAGAAAGGTTTTTTTCACTGAGAATTGAGTGTCAAATATAATAACTTTCGCTGATTTTGGTAGTATTTCATAACATTTGTGGTATTTGAAAAAATTCAATAAAAGCCTAGTTTTATCACGTCCTCCAATAGAAATTTGTACGATGGATAAATAGGGGTCAAATTTAGGTAAACCTCTAACTTCTCGAAAAAGTTGCTTTGCTTGTGCTGGTTCAAGTGAAGCATATGAATTTTTATGGTAAGTTGGCGAAGTTGTTTCTATTGAAGAGCGTCGAATCTGCTTGGTAGTTTTCTTCTTTACGGTTTCAACAGGTGATTGGTTAGGTTCTGTGTGAGGTTTGTTCCTGAAGATATCCATCACCCTTGTTATAGGGCCGAATTTCCGAGATGAGGCACCGGTTACTGTATGATAATATTTTTTATAAGAATCTTTCGAATCTATATGTTTTTCTTCTTTTGAAGAATCGTCGGTGTCAGTCGACTTGGAAGTAGAAGGTTTTACATTTTGAATAATAGCTTGATGTTTCTTTGAATCACTTTTTCTTCTTAATCGAAATATATCAAAAATGGAGCTTCGTGGACTAGATGAGGTACCATGGAAGGTTTCATATTCTTTTTTGTTCGAATCTCTTTCAGAACTCGATGGTCTTGAAGATTCTACAGGTTTATCTTTAAAAATTGTTCGCACATGAGGTCGTTGGGATTCAACCCCTCGCGTGCCGAAGTGTATAGTGTGTACATTAGTGTTCGGTAACCTTTCAGGCGTAGTTTCCTTCTCATCAGATGACGATAACGTAGTGACAACAAATTTCTTCTTCTCGCCGAACACTGTTTGTCCATCTTTCTGTGTCTCAGATTGATGCTTTTTCTTCCTATGTTTTTGTTTATTTTTCCCATGTTTTGAAGGAGACTCCGGTGTTGCAGATTCATTTTCTAAAATTGGATCCATATCCAAATAATACTATACTTAAATAAACGTTTTATTTCTTTTTCATGTATCATTATCCGGACCAGTAGATCATGACACCTGAAAACAAAAAGAAAAACAATATTTTCAACTTGTTTTAATAGAGCACATCATAATATATCGTAAATCCTTTTATAATAGCTTATACCATACAGTCCATTCCATTTTTTTTTATGAATACAGTTATCGGCTTGATATTATCAAAGCAGTGTAAAGTCGATAAATACATTTTACTTAAATGTACAATTGAAATTATTTTTTTTAAGTATTTACATTTTTAATCCCTTGACTCCCAGTATCCGAACAGTATTATATCAATAACGAGTTTAGCGATATCATTCTTTTGGCTACGTCATTTAGGCTGCTTACGTAAAAACTTAAACAGTATGTATTATTGCAAAGAACGACACAACCAAATATAAGTGTATCGATTTAGAAAAAATATTATTTAAATATTAATTAGAACATTACAATCAAGAAGAAACGGTACCAATAGGTCATATTGTTGCTAGGCAACGCGATGAGGTAACGTTATGCAGCAATTTAATGCGCCATTTCTTACAATAACCCAAAAATATTACTTTCATGACATGGTACCTATACATAGAGAATAAATAAACTATATGTTCCTCAAAAAAATTATTTATGCAGCGAAACTACACGAGAATGCGTCAAATTTAAGTCATATAACAGGTCACCGTGACAGAAATCAATACTACAAGCGTAGGGTGTGGGACGTCTACGTACAATGTAACTAACACTGAACATACCTGGTTTACATCGACTATTCATCTTCTTCCAAATAATAAATAGAAAGTATTCACACAAAAGATAAGTTGTTACAAACTAAATATGTTAAAATTAAAACATAACACTAAGGTCGCCGAATATTCACGCTGGCGGGGCGCGCCATGTTGTTATACGATAGAAAGGTTTCCACGACATCTATCGGCGGGTGGGTGATGTTGCAGGGAAAGAAACTTCAAAAAGCTTACCATATTAAACATTTTTGGATAATGTTATTTTTTTAATATAAGTTTTTTATAATTAAAAAATATAGAATTATGGTAAAACAATAAATAAATAAAATATTTAGATACGAATAAAAAAATAATGTATTGTATCATATGAATCTGACAGTTGTAAGAATCGATTTCATTTTCATGAACGCGTCAAATACGTTCGCATCGCGTATAATATTTTTTAATATAGGTAATCGGTATACCCATTTATATTTTAAGTACATATAAATAAAAAGACTTTAAATATGTAATAGTATCATATATTTTTTACTATGTAATGAAAAAAAAATGAATTTTGATACTAAATTATCTCGCTAATATCTCAGACCGCGTTCGTTATTAATGATCGATTACACAGCGTGTATCCCTTAAATATAGCATAGGTGAGGTTAAAACAATTACGCATCGAGTTGAACGATCTACTAGTCGATATAATTGTAGTTTTCCTCAATTCGCACCTACGACATCTCTACGTCACACAATTCAAGGATGAGTCACTGAACTTTTCAAACACGCCATCATCTCAATGGCAAGATTTCTTCATTTGGCATGAAAAATGTAGACTAAGGAACTTTTTATATAACCACAAGCTTTCGCCCGCGACTCCGTCCGCGTGGTATTGAAAAAATAAAAGTGAATAGCCTACGTGTTCTTCAAACAAAGAGAGTAACCTGTGTTCTTCTAGACTATCCTTTACATTTATACCGAATTTCATCAAAAACCGTTCAGCCGTTTAGGCTACAAACTAACAAACATCCATCCATCTAAACTTTCGCATTTATAATATTAGTAAGATTAAATGGACTTGGGCGTTATAGTTTCTGATTTCCATTTCTTGTCCTGTGCTAATTACTTAAGTTAGCTTAATGGGGAACACTAGTCTTATCGAGCCTAGTAAGTTGAAAGAAGCAAGAATTTATGTAGATATTTTTATATGCAGTATATGTAAATATCGCTCGATTTAATTAATTCGTGCTTTTACATAATATACCTGCTTAATATTGAACCGATCAGTTTAACTATGTGTTTAACCCGAGAATATCATTTACATGTTAATATTTTATAGACTTGATTTATTAAGTTGTCATTTTTAAAGTGTTTTATGCATTTAAATTGACTTATAGCCGTGACAATAATTAGGATTATATATCTTAATTAAAAAAATGTTGCGACCTTTATCTATAGTAGGGTATAATATGGGGTTATAGTATTTATTCAGATTTATTCTGTCCTTGTTGTATCCCAAGCGTCAGCTTATTTGAAGATATGAGCTTATTCTAATACTCCAGAAAAAACCTACTCGCAGACAAGAATTTTTACATTGCAACGGCTGGTAAGTGGAATACGATCTTTCTACATTTAAAGTTTAATCTAGAGTCTAGACATTAAAATAGATACGGTTATCATACTTCATACTAATATTATAAATGCATATGTTTAGATGGATGGATGGATGGATGTTTGTTAGCGTTTGTAGCCTAAACGGCTGAACGGTTTTTGATGAAATTCGGTATAGATGTAGAGGATAGTCTGTAAGAACACATAGGCTACTCCCTTTTGGTTTTTTTTTAACATCACGCGGACGGAGTCGCGGGTAAAAGCTAGTCGCCTATAGAAGCATAATATCGTAGCTATTAATCGGGTAATAGGCAATTAGCATGAACGGCAAAGCATAGGCATATCTAATTTTAGACGCGAAACTTCTAGAAACAACACGCATGCGCAAGGAACTATGACGTAATGTGTCGTCATCAATCCGTGACGTCATAAACTCGCAGCCCGAGACGAACGGTGACGTAGCTAGCGGGGGGATGCGGGAACAACGATCGATACCCTTATGGTGTTAATAATATCATTAGATGAAAGCGGTGACGCTCGAATAATGCCTGTACGGGAGTAGACGGCCTTTTAATATCACGGGTCGGTAGCTCACGCGTGAGACCCACTGGCACTATTTGTAACGAATACATAGGTCAGACGTTTATCTAGGAGTTAATAAGTTGTGACATTCTAACGTCCAGTTAGCAACGATGCGATGAACCGTTCGACCGTAACGCACCATACAATGCTCTAGTATTTTGATTGATAGGAGAATACAGAATGTGATCAATTCTCACGACTGTCAATTTTACTGACTTCCAATTTGAATAATGTTGACACTACCCAACAGCACATCAAGTTTGTTACTGAATATTTGTAGACACAACTTATGCTCAACTGAATTATCGATTAGATACTAATTCAGACAACTGTGTCAACTCTATTTTGATTATAAGGTCGTAATAACTTAGTATTTCTTATACGATTCTGTTTTTCATTTGTTTATCTAACGAGTCATTCATGAACGTGACACATCACGAGACTCATTTACAACGCACGCGACTGCGACGCATCTCAATTACTCTTCATTCACATTCTTCGTTTTCCCAAGGTTACAATGTAATACAGTTATATTTAATATTATCGCAACATTTAATTGTAGATTATATCAGCGGAACATTTAAGAAAACCATCGCTTAGGATTTAACTGTGCCAGTAAACACTTTCACTATGAGGACAAGAGAGTTATTCTAAAGATTTATAATTGTAACACACTATTTTTTTCTTTTTTTAATTCTAACTACAAACCTGTATAAATGCGTAGGCGATTGTTTGGTAATGACAGATTTTTCTCCGTGCCGACTTAAACGCAGCTTTGATATTAAAAGCAGTTAAATCTATCACTATTAGTTCAAAAACCCTTCACCGAGATCAACCGCTAACATCATCGCCAGAATTGCAAAAATCATTCAGATACAAAATAACGCAGTTAACATCCTGTCCATTAATAGAGGTCAGTGCTACAAAAGTCTTAGAATCTCTACGTTACCACTATTTAATTAAAAAAAAATATTTAAAACACAAAATTAACTGACCGTCGTCGATTAACGTCCAGCTTGGTTAATGGTTATCTCCTACTACTATATGCGCTTGATAATAATCCATATTAGCAAGCTCATACATAAATGATGTCATTGCGTTTGCAGATAAATAATAATAGTTAAACCAATAATTAGACATAATAGAGTATAATATACTAGTCCCAGAAACATGGACATTTGTAAGTAATGATACTGAAATTTTATCTAAGATCAAAATAGGATTACTATACAGAGATTACATACCCTAAAAACTTGTTAAAAACTTCCAACACCTGACATATTTATTACATTGTTTTTTTTAGTACTCTGTGGCAGCATTCATACATGTCGAACTAAATATAAATAGTCTTTACGGTTACGCAATAACCCTACGCCATGATAGCGACTCATATCGCCAAATACTTACGTAAACAATTTCTAAGTCATACGCAAAGTCTCGCTTTTCATATGAAAATTATGTTAATGTTGATATTCGTAGATTATTAATATTTATTTTCCATGTTACTAAAAGAACACGTAGTATTTGTACTGTAATTTTAAGAAATGACGTAAAGCACAATGTAAGGATTTTCCATAAATTGTTTAGATAAGGAAATAGGTTTGGAATAAAAGCCAGTATTAAAAAGTGATCTTTGGGTCCAATGTAAGGATCGTAGTAAGCTGTTATCTATAAACATATTTCAATACCGTTAAGTGCGTATCGTTTACAATAACAAGATCTATTTATAGTATAATTTTACACTGCTTGACTGTAAAGCTATTTATCTGAATCTGGACGATTAATTAAGAAAACTAGATCATTTTGCTTTTAAACAACATATTTACGATTTAATTTTTACGAATCTTAGTAGTAAAATTCCTGAAATAACTGCAACAAGCAATAAGTAAATATCTATTGTGTTTGATAATGTCAGTACACCTTTCAATTTCCTTAAGTGTTTCAGAGCCTGTTATTTAAAATATGTCTATTTCTCTTACTTTAAATGTATCGTAGAAATTAACACCCGCATTGCGAAACAGCCGATTCACATAGCTTACAGAGACTCGCGAAGTCCGATATGCTAATGTACGCTATGGGACTCGTGTCTCCAAGTTGCACATCAGATACCACTCTTATATGCTTTAAAACAAGATTCAAATAATTGATAACTAGTGAAAATCTTGCTTACAATAGAATCCCAGCTTGTTTTTACCGAACAGTTTGTGTTCTTAGAAATAGACAACACATAAACTGTTAAAAAGTATTCGCAAATATTCTCTCTGTGTATTACCTACTAGCTGTTGCTCGCGACTGCATACTCGTGCAAATAAAAAAATAATAAAAACCATAACCTATTTACAGATAACGTAGCTTTATAATTATGTAAAAAAAATGAAATCGACCCAGTAGTTTTTTAAGGGATTCAACACATACAAAAATCCAAAAGTACAAATCTTTCCTCTTTCTAATATTAGTACAGATAATCATGTCATATCAATATTATAAATGCGAAAGTTTAGATGGATGGATGGATGTTTGTTAGAGTTTGTAGCCTAAACGGCTGAACGGATTTTGATGAAAATTGGTATAGATGTAGAGGATAGTCTGGAAGAACACATAGGCTATTCACTTTTGTTTTTTTTAATTCCACGCTGGCAGATTCGCGGGCGAAAGCTAGTACTCCATAAAGTCAAACATAAAGCAGAAAAGCAGATGTTACTATACTTATTTATTTAAAACATGAAATCATTTCGATAATGTAATATAAAATTAATGGCTGTAAGATTTAAATTATTTATCTTGAATTTATTCACGATCAATTTTTTTTTATATTTTTGGCGTATTTGTGCATTAATCTGAAACATTAAATAACAATACATTTGCAATATAGATATGGCATGTAACATACATTTTGAAACTGCGACTTTTCCAACATTTATAAGCTAAACAATTTAATAAATTGAGAAAAATGCAATAATAATTTGAGAAAAGATAACATGTGAAGGACACTCAATGTTTGCGAACTACTCAAATCAAAGTGAAGTAATCCACCCATCTTAAGGACACTTGAGTGTACTTATCTACGTAATAGTTTGATAAGTTTAAAAATGATATCGCTCTTTCATTCGAAAATATCATTTGAAAAGAGATAATACAATAAAAGTGATTCGAAAACATGTTGATAAAAATGTTAAAAAATAGTTGTTATAACGTTGATAATTAAAAAAAATATCTTGTTAATATCTATCTGTCTTATAACCTCTCGAATGTTACAGCAATTTTACAATAACCAAAATGTGTTGGATGTACACATCGCTACATCTACACATTGTTCTATATTTAAATACGGATTCCTTGGAAGCTTCGTTACCGATAGTCAAAACAAAATGGTTCGTCTTATTGGCATTGTATTTTTCCTGACCTACGGACTTGAGAAGCATATTTCACACGTTCGCTGAACTTGAGATTAGACCTAAATACCCTCCTAAATCATCTCTCTGGACAAGATTTACGGGATAAAAATCTTTTCGCAATGAATCTTACCTGGATTTGTTTGTAAACAATACTTTTCAACCTAATGTCTATGTAAAAAGACCTAAAATTTTATGTTGAAAATAATAATTTAATCGATTACGGATAACAATTTTAATTATTAGTCCCTATCTAGAAAATCCAAAAAGGTGACCTATTACTAAGGCCCGGAATGTACAGTTTTGTAACGTAAAAGTAAACATATGTGTACCGAGATTTATAAATCAAAAACGTTTCCACAAAAAGTATAGAATCATCATTGAAAATTAAAAACCGACTTCCAAAAAAAATACACGAAAAACAAAACAAAATGCACTAAAAACAAAACAAAATACACCAAAAACAAAATATTCTCAAAAA
>NW_013525102.1:1887983-1977057 GCF_000836215.1 Papilio polytes | reverse complement strand
TAGTCTTAGACTCCAAAAATTAAACAAAAAAATGGGACCCACCTGCAAGCATTACCTTTCGGATAAAAAAAGAATTATCCAAATCGGTCCTCTAGCGGCGGAGTTATGCCGTAACACACATAAAAAAAAAATAAAAAAAAAAAAATAAATAAATAAATATACCGACGAATTGAATACCTCCTTCTTTTGGGAAGTCGGTCAAAAAGTAGTTCATTACTAACAGAAAATTATTCTCAATGCCGAGTATCATACCTTTATCATTGTTCTTTGTTGCTGCGAATATCGACCTTATTTATATCCGACATTAAACAACAACCCGTTTCATACACACTCACGATACTTGATTAGCCGCCAAATATTATTTCTACTTTTGTAGCTTTTAACTCGTGATAACGTGATCGATAATTACAGGACCCGTTTGTCATACCAAAACTAATTTGACAACATTCCTGCCAACGATAACATACATATGATCGCTCGGCAATGATACAATTTTATCGGCATTTTAAAACATAACCTCAAAATATCTATGCCGTCTGCTCGGAATATATTAATTAGACTCGTATGTACTTACAATAGTTATCATTGCGTCGAGCACCTTTCGCACTAACTATTTGCGAACACTACACACACACACACACTGGCAAAGTGCATATTGCACTCAATAGTACACGATAGTTTTGCATGCGTCGCGTTTGTATTGAATTTCGACACGACTTTAGAATTCACTGGTGGTTTGTGCAGACGTTGTATAATATGGCCACTGGGGCTGTTATTGATGATAGCACTGTTTTGTCAGAAGAGACCGCCATGCCCAATTAGTACAATTTACAATCGCACACAACGTTGAATGTATGCGCTGACGGCATCGAAACAAGTCGCGTTCACGCTATAATTCTCTTGCGCGCCGTTGATGCCGCTGCGTTCACTCAAATACGAGCCGGCGCGCACACATGCGCGTGGCTCGCGGCTACACGCTTATCGATGGGTGCGTATTAAATATAGATGACGCCAGGGGGCCGCGGCGCGGGGTGCGTTCTACTCGCAGCTGATGTATAAAAACTGTTATCAACTTGATCCCACAGATTTTAAGACAAACATGTTATACAAAAATAACGCTTATTTCTACATTATCACATATCCGAGTATAGTACCTAACTATGCTCATAAAAAAACTTCATTTCGTACGTAATTTTTTCATTTAATTAGTTTTATGCCTATTTTATACAAACATTTATGTAGTTCAGATGTTTTGCATGTTATATATTCTAGTAGTAATTGTAATTCAACTCACAGTTTACCACGCCTATGTTACTTTGTATTTCATTGCCATAGTCATTTATATTCTGCATCTTGATGTAGGTAATGTATTTTAATGTAATAAAATATTATTAAACTTTAATCTAGTAATAATCGAAATTCAAATGACCTAATGTCTAAATGTAAAAAGAGCAACTTTGTTAATTTACAACAAGTTAATCAGCACAACTTACATTTGTCATATTGCCGAACTCCGTATTACGAGTTCTCAAGTAACTACTAATAATTCAGTTTATTTAAACTATATCGAAACTAACAAAAATAATAACCTAAAAAAAGTTTTAATCTTTGTTCACAGTTTACTGCAGTTTAACATTTATCACGATGACGGAAAATTGTATTTATAAAACAGTAATATATGGAAAATGAAGCAAATGAGTATGAAATGAAAACCCATCAAAACTATAATGAAGATTTAAATAATGGTTAAAATTTTATGACTTACCTCTCTCTCTTTTTTTCCTTTAGACTTTCAGCTATAATCCTCAGCTACATATAAAATAATATTATTTTATTTTCTCTAAACTCTTTTATTTCAATTGAATTGCATCGATCGCACTCAAAAGCAAACTGACACCAAACAATGTTATTGGCGATGTAATTTTGTTACGACTAATAATAATTAACCATAAGTCTGTCCCCTACAGCCTTACGATAATGATGTCGGGTCGAAATTCACCTTTATGTTATACTGGGGAAAGTCGATTATTATAAATACAAAGTAAATTGAACAGTATAGCAACAACCGTGAAATTTGAGTAACAACTACATCTTTTTTGTTCTGTTTAGTTTTATATGGACTAATTCTTAAAATTTGTAATATGAATAGTGTCAGTGTTATGGAAAGGCGCGATTAGGCGTTCTACTAGGGCCCTGGTCAAAAAGGGAACACAATCTCACGTAACCCTTATAACCCCCACCCTTAAAGATAATGAGGGCGCCTTAAAAATCTCGTCCAGTACGCTACTAGCTCTAGAACCGGTACTGATTATAAAATTATATAAGCCAGGGCTGGGGTTAACACAACTGGGGAGGATTCTTAGTTTTATTGTAATAGTTATGATGACTACCGATTTCCAGCTTTCCTAACATTTTAAAGAGGCGCTGTGCGGTTTCACTAGTCAATAATTGTTACTTACAAATATAATTTACCCGATCATTAATCATCAAGAATATACGACGATTTAACTTGTCAAAAATGTTTAATTAAATCTTATTTACGAAAGTCAAATTATAGCTTTTCCTTACTGTCTTGATAAAAACTATTTTTTTTTATCTTTTAAAATAAATTTAAACTCAGAGGTAACACTCATACCGCTTCCCCTTTGACGGATGAGCAAGTCTTTTGTCGATGAGTCGGCAAAGCGGCCGGCATCGATTATAAGTAAAATTAGAATAACTGGACGTTTGCCCGCGCCGAGCAACAAATAGTACTAGGGCATGCGACCACAGACCGCCGGCGGGCCGCAGCCGACCGCCGACCTGCCGCAAATACATGCACTGAATGCGGACGCCAAGGAAGACTATAGACTGCACTAACGACACGCAAAAGCTCGCAGTATTAACTACACTAAATTTCAACTAACAACTCTATACAAAAATTTAGTAATTTCTGTTCTTGGATAAAATTACAGGCCCGGCGGTATTTCTATAAAGTTTTTATGACAGTGGAGACTTACTACCAATACCAAACTGAAGAAATCACTTTTAATGCAATTTAAAAGATGTTTGTTTGTGATAAAATAAACAACTAAACGAGAAAACTTAAACGATTCTAAAACCGTTTGTTTAACCACTACGGACGTAACGCATCTGTTTGTTTTACTCCAAAATAAAATCAGTACAATCCATAAAGTTTCGAATACAGTTGACAATTAATCAGGCAATCTGTCAGAGCGTCCCATATGCGAAGAGAATAGACTGGGTGGCTGTGTATAGCCGCGGTGAGTCGCCCTCGCAATGCGGAAGGCGCGCTGCCGGCGCTGGCGAATGGGGCCGCGATGCGCCGGACGCCGCGACGCCGCGTCACCGCTGCATTTGTCTCCGAACCTCGATCCGTACCTAATTGCGTCCAACGCGACACTTATACACAAATACTAAACACTACGATATCTATCGACTAGTGTTTGTACTACTACAAAACTTCGTAGTAATAATTTTGACTCATTTTCTATCAATTTACTTACTAAGGTGGGTTTTAGTACTAAAATAAATTCAAGCATATTTGTGCATCAACATTAGTCATCATTAGTACTCAAAAACGCAGCTTCGCCTATGGTTAAAACCATAACGAAAACCGCCAACAGTATATAACTCTGTTGCACTGTGAGATTGTGACCTTGAAACATATAACGTAATCTGGTTGTATTTATAAAACGCGAATAAATTTAAAGAGACTGCATTAGGTAACAGCATTGTCAAATAATTATGGGACTTTCTGAAGCTAGAGAAAAAACAATGTTTAAAAAGTAATAAGATAGCTGTTCACTCGCAACATGTTGATAGTTTATAAAATTAAATAAAATAAGGCGTATAGGAAATAAATGTATTGAAAACCGCTTTAAATCTGACACAAAACATACTAGCTTGGTATTATTATTGATAAGCCTCAATTGTTATATCGATTGAATGCTAACGACCCAATAAAAAGTCTCCGGAAAAAACGTTTGAAATTCTTTTAAATTCAGTCACCGTGTTATAGTGCCAGAAATTCTAAAAATGTTTTGGATTTAAGAAAATATGATAGGAATTTTAAAAGGCACTAACAAAATTAATCACCTAACTACAAACAGTACACACAGAATACTCTGTCATATAAATTGAGTAAAGTATATTTTTGATTTCCAAAAAATATTTTGATATTTTTTAAATAATTGACGTTTCACCACAAAAAGGTGTCTCGGTATGAAAACAATTCCGATTTCAGTCGTACGACCCGCGTTTAGTATCAACAGTAATTACGTGTAATGACACCTAATTACGGACAAAGAATTTTGGAATTTACGCACGAAAACCAAAAGCTCCGCAATTTTAGTGCAATCATTTTGTAATTGCTGCCCTCAAGTTGAATCCGTAAGCATAACGTTATACAAATATTTTCATATTTCTTGCTGATGAGATCACGTCAACATACACATGTGTAAAGAACGTTGAATCTTACAACTTCGAATAAAGACTGAAAGACAATCATGCATTTGAGCTGTAGCTCAACGGTCAGCTCAACGGCGTACCGTTGATGATCTGAAAGCACAAACATAAAGTTTATTTTTCAAAACTCCAATTGTAAAAAACTATTCAACTGAATACATAGAAGCATTTTATACTATTCCAAAAATATTTCTTCGTAAGTCACTTAATTCTAGGGTAAGTTTAAATGACCTTAACCCACTTTTTAGAGCTTGCTTATCATGAAGTTATCTTACCACTTGAGACAAAATAAGTAAGTGCTATAACTTATGAAAAATAATAAATTCATGTGATTTAATATTAAAAGAACTTCTTTATTTTCGTATTACAGTGTAATGTAAGCTTTTATTTCTACGATATTTAACAAACCATGTCATTTTTCAACATCTCTTTTTAGTGAAACTTTACGCCCATTAGTGACTGAACTCAGGTTTGAAATCAGTACTCATTATAAATAACCAAATAGGATCGCTAGATGTGGCGAAATTAATGTTTTATAGCTTTGAATAATCTAGTTTTAGTTTTAAGTTTCGATTTCACTCTCCTGAATATTCATACGGAACTTTATTTCTAGCGACTATATTTATTAATATCTACATATTATTTAGGAATTCGACAAAAGCTCGTTTCGTTTAATTTATGATTAAGTCACCACCTTCACTTCCATTATAACTCAATTTTTACAATTAGAAATAATAATTGCAACCCTGTAATTAGAATTTGTTCATGAAACAAAAACATATCTGTATTTCAAATTATTAACGCTCACCTTCCAAGAATTTAATAAAAGCTTGCAATGAGTTAAATGATATCACATTTATTTTATTTTTTTTAGGGAAGAGTCCGTGGGCAGTAAGCAGCGGGTAGCGGGTAGCGGGCAGTGGGTAGCGGGCAACGGCGGGCAGGCGGCGGCAGCGCGCGTTGTGGAGGCAGCGGGCGTACGAAAGCTCCGCGTACTCGCAGTGCCGTTAGTGCAGGCTCGGGCGGGCGGCGGGCGGCGGGCGCGGGCGGGCGGCGGCGGGCGGGCCGTGGGAGGTACCGTTAGTGACGTCGCGCGTGACGTCGCGGCCGTGACGTCAGACGGCGCGATATAGCCGCCAGCCTCGGCGGCGGCGGCCTCAGTATCGCACCGACCGTTCACCGGCGCGTACTTCCGCGCGCTTTCCCGCGAGCCTTCAGAGCGACTGAGCGACCAAGTGAGTGAGTGCGCGTGCAGTGAGTGGAATGTGCTCGGCCGCATGAGGATCCTGCTGAGCGAGCTAGGACTGTCCGGCGGGTGCCTCGACCTGACCCTGGAGCCGTGCGCCGCATCTCTGGACCCCGACAAGCCTGCGCCAGGTCAGCGCCCGCACGACGTTTCGCGGACCCCTACTTCTGTGTTTATTTTCGCTTTCGTTGTGTAGAACCTCTGGATATTGTAGACTCTGTGTGGAACTGTCGTGACGATGGCCATCGGCTAGGATGCGAGGTGCGTTGCTGACGCCCTCCAACAAACACTGCGCCCTTAAACGATTCCAACACATACGTATGTAAACCCCTTTTTGTTTTCTTTATTTATTTTGCTGAAAACTTTTTAATTTTTTTTCTTTTTATACCCACATCTAAATTTTATTGTTTTTATTTTAACCAATTGTTTTTATTTAATGATTTGTAACGTGGTGAAATTTTAAAAGAAAAATTAAAAAGTTCATGCTGCTTAATGCATAAATGTTTATAGTTTTTACAATTTTAAGTAAATACAAATCAATTTAACGGAGAAAAAAATTAAAACTGTGTAAAGCTTTTTGAGAGCTTTAGAGAATTTCCTAAGACGATGGACAAATAAAAATTTATTAATAAAATTTACATATGAAGTTCCGATTCCTTATTAATCTAACATTATTATTTCAAATTCGTAAGTTTCATTATGTTAAAAATATCTCACAAAAAATTAAAAACGTAATTAATTACTCAAATATTGTAAAAGACAAGAAGTGACATAAAATAAATATTATGCGTCTGTGGCCGGCGCGTAGCCGACGTAAACAAACATCCGCATTATTCATTAACACCACAGAAAAGCGCTAAATGTGCATTCGACACCGCTATTGAAAAGTTTCGGTGTCACAATAACTTTTACTGTTACCGACGACGCGAACTAAGCGCGAATATTGACGAGGTATAAAAGGCGGCAAAACACTTCGAAACAATTCTGAAACGGTCAAGATGACACTCGCCGTATTTTAACATTCCAATAAATTGTATTTGCATTTATTTCTAAAACATCATCTACCTTTAATTATTGTTTAAAATGAACTTGAAACACTTTAGATGGAAGCTTTCTGATACAAATTTTAAGCAACTCGCGTTATTGCATAGATAAATAGATGTAAGTCTATAACATTTAGGCATTCTTTTGCTTAGTTTGACTTTTTTAAATCACAGTCAATTACAATTGATAGTTTTCCTTAAGTTAAATTCCTTCAAAGCTTATTTTTGGTTTATTAATTTTATTCACCGTTTTTCTTTTTCCTCTCCAATTATTTAACAACTAAAAAAAATCACAGTGCTTGTATGAGAATTATCAAGTAAAACATGCGTATTGGTATTCTAACATCTAAGTTCGATAAAATCAACATTCAATATTTTACGTGCCATACATTATTAATATTTATGAAGAGATTAATCAGAATTTTGTTAAAAGAAACTATTGTATTCGAATGCTCTGCTGTTTTTATCCAATACGGAAACTTAGGCGTTAATTTTTAAACGTTTACAACACAATATTCAGTGGCGAGATACAAGAATACTTAAAATCTAGTGAGTTGGATACAAAACCGGCCGGCGGACTGTCATTACGGACATTAATATCGGCTTTGATTAGCTAACATGAAATTAACTCGCGAACATCAAATATTAGACCTGCGTCCAATTTAGTAGAACATGTTTTGCTGTCATCGAAAAACGTAAAATGCTCGCTATCGGTACAAGATAAAGTTTAATTAAGTATTTACGAAACGGACGGTATATGAGTGAGTTAATTCCGTTTTTGTTTGTATCGGGGCGTTAGGTAAGACTAGTATGGGATGTCGAATGTCGACGGGCCGAGGTGGCGAGGTGTATGGCCTCCGGGGCTCCATCTTGCCCAATAGCCTGTCGCAACCGGCAGACGTTGCACCTGCCGAGATACAAGATGCCTTGCAAATTGCCAACTACCAATATTGTAACATCTATAATCTCACTAATATCCTCTCCGCTACACAATTGATGACGGGAATGCTAAATACTTTATAATTTAAAACATATAAATAATAATAGAAAAGAGTTTTCTAAAAGGTTTACTGAAATACATATATAATTTCAATTCCAAACAGCGTAAGATTTTTATAAAGACTTTTTTTAATAAATCACATCTAGAGAAATTAATTAATAAACTAAAAATATAGACACACGTATTGTTAACCGATTTCTAATAAAAAAGGCTTGATAACTTAAGTAATATTTTACTTCCATTGAAAATATCTCTTTCCAGTATACCGGTGAGAGGTGATAATTGATCGATGTCTATTCTTAGCCTTTGGGATGAACATTTATCATGTCACTAAATATTAATTACATAAAACACGGCACTAATTTGATTTTCCGCTACTTTACACACAATAGATAACAACTTTCACCTTTCGCAAGTTTGTAATATTACTGGACATTAATGTCTAATGCAGAATCAACAGAGGTGGGGTAGAGGGGTCCTACCATAAAAACAAACAAGTTTCTATAGCTTTTATATATCTTCTAAAAATAAATCTGAATGTTAATACGTATCTACAAAACCACTTATAGTTCTGGATGAAATTCAGCACAGATATAGAACAATCTGGAAGAATACGTCGGCTACTTGCTAAGATTTTTAATTCCGCGCAGATGAGTTCGCGAGCAAACCCTAGTAGGATATAACATAAAATAAATTATTAATGTAAATAGTTATTAACTTCATTGAAGACTTTTATAATAGAGATTAGAGAAACCTAAATAAATTGAAAACATATTTTTTTATAACAATTATATTATCGTTTAAAAGTATAGTATAAAATTTAGTAATTCAAAATTACTTAAACATAACTTTAGACCTAGATTGGTATAAGAAGTTATTGTTATTCATATAATATAGAATTATTATCATAATATACAATTAATAATAATACATATTAAAGTATGGTAAATAATATGTATACTAAGCTTGTTAATTCCAACATCTAAGATGTAAGTTGAATCAAAACTTTAAGTTTAAACGCCTACCCTACGTGAGTGGTATAAGACCAGGGAGATCATGAACCTGTCTGTTTGTCTGACGTCAGTAGCAATTTCTGAAGTGTACACGTATGTATACGTATTTGATAAGGCTTGCTATCAGTCGCGGCTGGGATGACGTCACCGGGGTAATTTCGCTATCCTGTCTGCTCTCTGCGTCACTTTTACTACGGCCGTCTCATCCCCGTAGGACCGTTCGCTGTCGCGCGTAAAAGTTTTATCGACCATTAACCTACATGGACTAACATAGATTATTTTACATTAGGTATATAATTTATTTTATATATATATTAGTGGAAACTAACATTTAAAACATATTGAAACCTGTTTCGTCCCATCTATAAAAAAATCAACGAAATAAATTACTTTCACTAAACCTTTTTTTAATATTGAAAAAAATCATTGATCGAAGAGATCTACGATCACGAATATGTTTCCTTTCTTATTTTACAAATCGGCTTACGTAAGTGTTAATCACTATGTTTATATCGCAATTTTTATATAATCTGATAAAGAGCCCATTAGGTTTAAGCACGCTGCTGCTAAAATAAAAGCGGCAAGTGTTTAATTCTACGGCAAAACCAGCTGACGGAGTCGCATTTTTAGTCATTCATTTTGCGCGACTCTATCGCTTTCCGAACAGAAATTACGTCACGCGGTCTAAAAATATGCCGGCGTTAGGGGATGGGGGATGGCGGCGCGATCGAACACCGCCCGTGACGTCACGCGCCGTATTACGTGGTATGACGTCACGCATCGATCCGCGCCCCGCTTCAAGGACGCCCTTGCCAGCCGCGGCCGGCTGCCGGCTGACGGCCGCCCACCAACTTCCTCGAAACTTTGCGCGTCGCCACACGGAACACTGAAAGCCACAGTAACAACTTGTTATTAACGGCTTACCGCTAAAAGAACAGGTTTCCTGGCCTATTAACTACAATTTTCCTCTTAAAATCATAGCGACTTGTTTAAATTCAACATAGTGTCACTTTATTAATCGTAATATCTTGAGGCATATTTATTTTCCTAACGAATTACGACAATTTTAATGTTTAGCCTACAAATGCACGTGGAAAAGTGTTGTCTCCGACTTTATGTTATTGCAATTCTCTATGAACAGTAGGTTATTCCCAAAGTTCTATCATTGGGGTTTTCTCAGGTTTTCCCAATAAAATTCCCAAATAGTTACTATTGAACTTTAGTAAGTTAACTTGTACGAAGAGATATACAAATATAAAACCAAGTATCTCTGATTCTGAGAATAATGTTTTTATCATGTTAATATTAAAGTTACAATCGGCAAGTCGATATGACCACTTAAAGCCGAGTGTCAACATTGAAGCCATTTTATGACAACAGTGCCCGATTGTGAAATCCTCATCGAATAAATATTCCCATAAAAGTCCTTTTTTTCTTTCGAACGAATAAAATAAACACATCATCCAAAATTGTATAACAATGGAGATAAAAATTAATTATACATGCATGTGACAAAACATTATTTCACAATGCGTCTGCCTACTTTGATTCGAAGTTATTGACATCAAATATTGATTTGTCTATTTAAAGACAGATTTCCTAGAGGCTGTGTGTTTACAAATCTTACGAACCACTATATTACACATCACCTTTTGTAAATACACAGTTGAACACAGCGCTGGCGCAGTAACTAAATGTTACATTCGGTTCAAAATTCCCTTATTCGAATATCTGATAATTAATTTAGTACTAGCATCGTCCACGACTCCGTCCGCGTGAAATTACAAAATATTATGAAACATTGCCTATCTAACTCACTGAAAACGTAGCTTTTTAATGGTGAAAGAATTTTTGAAATCGGCTCAGAAGTTTTTGAGTTTTTACGTTGTAACGTATTGTAATCAAACAAAGATTTTCTCTTTATAATATTAGTATAGAAAAACAACTGCATTATGCCAAAATTCTTCTAGATAGTATTACCCTTTGGCGGTAGTCTATCGGTCTAGACTTTTAGGTAAAACTCGCAACATTCAACAATCCAACGCGTTGCTAACTGATAATATAAGTTTTAGAACATCAGAAGAGAACAGAAAAAAAGAAATGAGGAATAAAGTAAAAGTAAAAATAAACGTAGCTAATATCCAAAAATATGTAACATAGATTGTTTTCTATTTTTTACTCACCCATCTACATCACGAGGAAATTTGTAGTTACCTTAGTTCATCGTCATCTTTCTCCTTATCCTCCGCCCGTAGGGTCGGCGCAACAGGTTAGTTATTACTATTTAATTTTTAAGCCTTTATATAAAATACTAGCTGTCGCCCGCGACTCCGTTCACGTGGACTTAAAAGAAATGAATAGCCTATGTGCTCTTCCAAACTATCCACATCTATGCCAAATTTAATCGAAATTCGTTCAGCCGAAATTCATCCATCCATCTAAACTTTCACATATATAATATTAGTATGATTATTCACGTGAATTATACATCTATAAAAACTTATAGAAAGCTTATCTAGAAAAAGAAAACTATCGTGTGAACATTATCACGTTGTTCTAAAGTAGATTTGCATAAGATAAGAGTGTGTAAGTCGGCGTTTAGCTCGCCGACAGGCTAGCTAACATCATTAAGGCCGTTGAGAAACTTTTACTAAATTTGCAAACAAGAAATACCTCTAACACGTTTTAGCGAGCGCAAAATAGAAATTAATTCAAATTTATTCCTCCATATACCTAGTTATATAATTTTATTTTATACCAACCGCAGTAGTTTGCCGTCAAGGTCATCTCAAGTATGTTTGTGTAAAATTTAAAACTTAGTCTGTGGAAGATAACGTTTTATTTATATTGAACATAACTACAAAAATAACTTTTTAAAGTGTGCTTTCAAAAGCTTTTTATAATAACGATTAAACCATTTTTATTTAGGCACAAAAATCTTACAGACCCTAAATCAAAGGAAAATATGTTTTTTCAGTTTTGTAGCTTCATTTTATCTTTTTGTTGCTTAAAGTTTAAAATACATTTGCTTTGATCGGAAACTTAAAAATATTTTATAATCATAATTTGATATCAGAGTATGTTTTTTTAACGATGAAACCTTAAAGTAGGTTTGTTCACATAATTAAGGTTAACAAATATTGTATTTAAATATTTACATTTTGTCGACTGATTAACAAAATCAATAAATCATCGACAAATTAAGCCATAAAAATAAATCCCACTACATATATGTATGTATCAAACATATTAATGTATTCTATGCAAATATGAATACAGAATAAGGTACAAGTGTAGTAATAAAAATATACCTACGTATTAAGAGGCCACTCCTTACTTAAAATTAAGCTGCAATAAATTGATACCAATAGATTAAAGAATAATAATAGAAACGAGATCTTCGTAAGAACGGGCGCTCATCTTTGATTAAACCATCACAGAACAGTTGTGCGATTGTCCATTGTTTCGCAGCCAATTCAACTGTTTAGATGCACAATTAAAACCGATTAGTGTGCGCACCTCCATATAATCACATAGTAATCAAAGCGTGACTAAACAGTTGAGTGATACTTTAGTTTCAGATGAACTTACGCTCTTACCCTATCTTTTTATTCTATGTAGAAATTTACACACATCAGTTCCAATACTCGACTGATTTACAAAACATAGGGTTTATTTTATCTTCCTCCTTCTTTTTTGGAACCAGTTTTGTTTTATTCTATCCATTAACACCATTCATTGAGGAAAGTATTTCAAAAATGTCCAAAGCCAGCAGTTTCTCTAACACGTCAAACTTTACGTAGGAACTCGATTCGCTCCGGCAATTTGAGAGCAAACGTCAGAGCCGATGACGTCACTGCCCCCTGCCACCCCCACAGGCCTATCGCGGCACAGCTGATAATCTGCAGCGATACGTTGAACTGATACGGCACGCAAATTAAGAGCTTTTCCATGTAGAACATAAAAAAAATCTAGATGACGTTTATGTGTGCTGAAAGTCTTATATCATTTCTTTGGTAATATATAAAAATACCATGTTCATAGTAAAAAAAAAAATCAATCATTATTAAACAATATAGCATTTGGAAGTCTGTATTTTTGACAATCTTGCGAACATTTATACCACAATATTAAATACCATAAAGTTTGCTGAAAAATTCGTCAAGGGGACACCCTAGATCATCTTGTCCAGGCATCCATTAATTAACCATAGGAAGTTGAACTCCAAAAATATTTCATCATTTACAAACTTTAAAACGTTCGTTACAATTACTAAAGTGAAAACTTTTACCTATAATAAGCTTAGACAAAAGCTATGGATTTAAATTTCTTTAAATTTTTGGAATACTCATTTTGCGCAAGTTCGATAAACACACGTAATCGAAATTACGTCCTCGCCCTTGAATTACCGTGGGTTATCAAACTTCAAACGTAACCGAAAGTTCGTCACAAGCTTGCGTATTTACGTGACATAGTGATTACGCAGAAACATTACATTACAGCCGTCATTCATGGCGACTCCCCGTCTAACAACATTGGAAACGTGCTACGAAATACGTCACAATCATAACAAGTTAGAACTAGGAATAATCAATACGTAGTTATAATACGCTAGCGCCATCTATGTTACAACAACGGAATTATATTCCTGGTTCTGAGCTTGGATGCTTTCAACCCCCGGGAAGTTTACCCTTAACGTATAGATGCCGCTGGATGTCAAACATGCCACTACCTTTTATTTTTTTTTCCGGGAAACAGGTGGGGTTAGAGTAACTTACATAATACTACTTAAATCCTAGATGCCACTGTATTAAAAGTTGAAGCTTATTTCTCTATACTTAATTAAATCGTAAAAATAAGCTTTATTCGATTAATTAAGTTATCATTAACATAAAAATTATGTTAACGACATGTAATGATACAGGTAGCAATCGCAGTATTATTGTGTACTGCTAAGCTACAACTACGCTTTAAAAAAGCTTTGTCCCGAATTATCAATAAGTCCAAAACCGTAAATACTTATCAACTTTTGAGTATTTTCTAAATCTTAAATATTGTTGACAAACCAACTTAATTTTACATAAGCTATGTGTGTTTGGTAAGCAAACATTAAACATTAATTTTCTTTTTTCCGTTCGAGATTTTATGTTTTAATTATTTAGAGTAAAGAAACAAATTGGACCTGTGAGTTCTTTACTAATTACTAAAATAAGTAGCGTTTTAAAATCGAGAAATGCATTACAACTCTGGCAAACGCCGTCTGAATCGTTTTCTTTCTGTTGTCCGCTAACTTTTCTAACATTTATTTAATTGCTCTTTTCGTTAATTCTTGCAACACATAATTATATAAACAAACTATATTATTTTAACGATGTAATTATGAATGCATAAAGTAAAAAGTATACAAGTTAGAAGTGTTGGCGTAGCTTGTCGTAGCACTTAGGGCGGACGACAAAAGGAACTTTTAAAAATAATTAATTAAATTAGTAAACGAAAAATCACTTTCATAAAACATATCACAAAAAATCGGAATGTGTTAAAATTGTTCTATTATACCGTACTTCAAAGTAATTGAAACAATAAAGTGTATTAGAACAAATCAAACGACAGAGGACAATCGCACATACTTCAACGTTTTCAACGGAAAATCTAAGCATATGAAAAGAAATGTTTACTCAAACAGGAAGACGATTACAGAATTTGTAATCATATTTTTCTAGTAAATGCCCGGGTTCACAAACAGCAGAATTTGTCTCGTTACAATTTTATGTCTAAATAAATACACAGTGATCAAGTTTTAGAATTGGAAGGAGCATCACAGACATCTTGAGCTAATTCGTATTGTTCTAAATTAAATAAAAGTGAATAATTCCATAAAAATACTTAATAGTTTAAACAATTTTGTGGAGTGACAGAATATAAAAAACTATTTTGATATTAAATTAAAAGCTAGCCTGAAAATTATTTCTAAAGTACCCGGATGCTTAAATATAAAGTTTCTCGATAACTTATGTTGATTTTAAATTCGGTTTAATGTTGATCTTACATCTACTATCTAATGATTAAAAAATTATATACTGTTTTTACTTTTTTTTCTCTTATATGATGAATTTATTAATTATTACTGCCTTTTATAGTTTCAAATATTACTTGTCAAGTAATAATATCAAATACAGTATCGTTTTGTTTATAGTCTAATAAGACAGAAATTAATGGTTCTCATCATAATAGAAATTGCAAATGCCACTGATTTCATAACCTCCCAAGGGAGTTATCGCCTTTTCGCCCCAAAAATTTTCTAACATCGTCGATGAATCATTATGGAACTTAAAATCAACGTGGTATGATTTCAAATGCAAAAATTAGGGCCGTTCTTTTGTAGTGTTTCTTTACTAAACATAGACAACTTGTATACATAGGATTCAATTTTCGGGGCGTGGCGAATCAAGCACCGTGACACGTTGTATTCAAACGGGCAATATTCGGCGGCAGAACTGCAGTATAAAACAGGAGACCTTTCTGTTTCACCATCATTCTGTACGACACGGGGCTAGTGTTACAACGAACAAACGCGAGAGTATATCGATTAGTCAATTACGCGTGTCCGTGGTGAAGGAGGAATCAAAGTATGTTCGCCGAGGGTAAATATAAATAATGCATGGATCGTATAGCGTGATAGTTCAAAGTGCGACGCCGATGCCCGCCGCAACCCGCCGCCACCCGCCGGCCGCAATTCCACGCATTCACGTTTCGAACTTCCTAACTATTTGGCTATTTTAGAATTGTGAAGTCTCCAAAGTCTCCCAACTGATGGTTATGTTCCAATAATAATATGTAAAAGATTTTATACGAGCAAAATTAGATTTTGATTTGCAAACAAGTTTTGGTAAATTTTGAAATATTGTTGTTGCAGGGCCGAGCGCCATCGAGCCGCGCTCGCCAAGCGCCTTCTCGCCAAACTCCTCCAGCATGCTACTGCTGCAAACACACGTAAGTTTACTCGTATCACCTCTAAATAAATACAAATAGAACATTAGTTTTCCTTAAGCTTACATTTGAAAATGTACAACTAGAAAATTATACATGATTGACAGTGGACAATAGCAAATGACACTATGAAATAGTCATTAGATCAGTCGGAGTAGACACGCCATTGGCTTATCGCCGCCGCCCCTGCCTAACTTTGCCGCCTACCACACTGCTACGCCTACATTATTGATTTTCTAAAGTTTTTTTTTCTATTACAGAGCAACTACGGTTCGTCCTTTACTGATCTCTTATCCTCGCAGTACCGGGAAGATTCCACGGAAATATTAGAAGAAAACTTAGATCCGTTTCCGGACGTCGAATTTCACGCACCGATTCCCCTTGAAATAAAATCGCAACGAGCGACGCCAGTGAGCGAGACCCCATCGCCGACACTCGGGCCCGCCTTGCCAAGTTTCGAGGAAACTTACTCTGTTCGATACCCGAAGCAAGAAATGGCAGAATTCGGAATAAAAATGGACGAAGATTGCTACAACGTGAGCGCGTATTCCCATCAGGGACATACATCTACGCAGCTCCTGTATCAATATCACCAGCCTGCGCTTCCTTACGTCCCCTCCACGTACTATGCTCCGGCACAACCGTGCAGTCCAACCTTTGACACGGGAGGGGTCGCTACCAATCAAGACTCCTATTCCTTGCCTCCCTTTCCTAGTTCCATCGATTTGCATATATCTTCTGATCAAGGATCAAGACAACGCCGGGCGTCGTTGCCTGTGCAGAGATCGGAATCCAATAGTTCCAACGATAGCCCGAAAGTTCACGGAAGGGTTCAGTGCATGCAAGCATCTGCGCCTAGTTCTGCGTCGAGTTCGCCCGGTGGAGCTGCCCCGGACGCGGTGGCCGCGCGCGCCGCGCCGCCCTCGCCAAGCCAGCTGTGCGCCGTTTGCGGTGACACTGCAGCCTGCCAACACTACGGAGTTCGTACTTGCGAGGGCTGCAAAGGATTTTTCAAGAGGACCGTGCAGAAGGGTTCGAAATACGTGTGCTTAGCCGAAAAATCATGCCCAGTAGACAAGAGAAGACGAAATAGATGCCAATTTTGCCGTTTCCAGAAATGTCTCGCTGTCGGCATGGTAAAGGAAGTAGTTCGAACCGACTCATTAAAAGGTAGACGTGGGCGATTACCCTCTAAACCTAAATGCCCTCAAGAATCACCGCCGAGCCCGCCGATCTCCTTGATCACTGCTCTTGTGAGAGCTCACGTGGATACCTCGCCAGATTTTGCTAACCTCGATTACTCCCAGTACAGAGAGCCGAATCCTATGGAGCCCCCTTTGTCGGACTTAGATGTAATTCAGCAGTTTTACTCGCTGCTGACGACGTCGATCGATATGATAAAAGTGTTCGCGGAGAAAGTGCCTGGGTACGGGGAGCTGTGCATAGAGGACCGCGAACAACTGTTCGCATCGGCGCGGCTGGAGCTGTTCGTGCTGCGACTGGCGTACCGCACACGGCCCGACGACACCAAGCTCACCTTCTGCAACGGCCTTGTGTTGGACAAGCGCCAGTGCCAGCGCGCGTTTGGCGACTGGCTGCACGCCGTGCTTGATTTCAGCAATACGCTGCACTCCATGGACATCGACATCTCCACCTTCGCCTGTCTCTGCGCATTGACTTTGATAACAGGTATGTATGGAAACATATTATATACCTTAAAACATTTTGATAGTAAGCAGTAGTAGAAAGTAATCATACTAATACTAGAAATGCGAAAGCTTTGATGGATGGATGGATGTTTGTGAGAGTTTGTAGCCTAAACACCTGAACGAATCTGGATGATATTTGGCATAGATGTAGAGAATAGTCTGGAAGAATACATAGGCTAACCACTTTTGTCCTTTTTTTAATTCCACGCAGACGGAGTTGTAGGCAAAAGCTAATCTTGAATAAATCACTCGGTAACTCATTGTAATGTTATAAAATCTCTGAATTTGATCAAAGAGGAGCTCGAGCACCTACGATTTTTCGCTATTTTGATTACATATATTATACCTTCATAATATGTTTCTTTATTAAATTATTAAAGCTGCATTCTCATTGTTACAGAGAGGCATGGTCTGAAGGAGCCTCATCGCGTGGAGCAGTTGCAGATGAAGATCATCGGGTGCCTGCGCGCGCACATGCCGGGCTGCGCGGGCGCAGCGGGCGGCGGGGCGGGCGCGCCGCACTTCAGCCGCGTGCTGGGGGCGCTACCGGAGCTTCGCTCACTGTCAGTGCAGGGTCTGCAGCGAATCTTCTACCTGAAGTTGGAGGACCTGGTGCCACCGCCGCCGCTCATAGAGAACATGTTCCGCGCCAGTCTGCCCTTCTAGGCGCCCCGACCCTTCGCATCGCCTTGCACGATCCCCGAGGACCATTCCCCGCCTTCGTAACACGACTCCTTCTATCCTTAGAGCCGACTCTGTTATTTTTATAAGTGTTTACTTAGATTTAATATATTTTTAGAATAGTTGGACTTTGGACTGGATATCCGATGGAATCGGTTCACACTCGATTTAAAGAATTTTATTTGACAAAAAAAACCTTAACATATAAGTTTTTCGAGAGATTTCGATATTTATTACATAAGCTTAATTTATTGTAAATGTACATTTATGTGTGGATCAGTTTTATCTTACATATTTATAACTTAATCTAATTAAAAGTATAGTTGCATTTGAGTTACCGTTCGTGATCCGATGGCATCTCGTCGTACAAATATTCCTATGTTATTTACTTGTGTATTATTTAAATAAGAAAAATCTAGTCACAAGACTTACTAATGTAAAATTTGGCTTGTAAACACCGAATTTTATAGTTATATTAATGTTATGAGCGACAAGGAGAGGCACACAACGCGTCAGGCGTCAGGCGTCCGGCGGCCGGCGGGCTGCGTGGTGCTGCCTCGGAACAGGAGTTGTTGGAAGTTACCTTTTAGGTTTAATTTATTTTATATTAATAATTTTTGATGATAGAATGTTAACGTAATTTGTTATAGTGTTTGTACGAGGTTAGAGAAAAAGTTCAGCAACAAGTTTACATCACGATACTTCTTTAAACTGCGTGTCTTAAAGAGTACCTTCCTAGTTAGATAACTAATGTATATCGTAATGTGAAATTGTCCTACTTGTTTCTAATTATTTAAGTAGATATCAAAAATACATATCACTTTACCTATGTAGATAGTGACAAAATAAAAATGCCCCAATGAGTCCAATAATTGGGACTAATCAATTGTGATTTTTTTTCAATAGTTTAATGAACCCAACTATGGTGAAAGGTTTTTGTATTAAACAACCATAATAATCTGATTATTCCAATTACAAACCCTTAATTATAGGATCTACTATCGGTGCACTCAGTACAAATGCTAAATGTAAATAAATTGCTTAAATTATTTATGATGTTTAATCGCACTGCATACAAAATGCATATTTGTTACCTTTATTAAAAATGTAAGGTAACTGTTTAAAATTATACCCTAGAACCTAGAATGTAAAAATTGTTATTGTATAGAAATAATATGTGATAATTTTTTTACGAAATTTATATCTATTTTGATACATATTTAACTGTGCTGAACTTTTTACTCGACGCCTAATCTCCTTTAAATGAATTAGTTAATTTAAAGTAATTTTTAATTGTAATTAACAAATTATTTCCTTATTCTTTTTTACGTATGACTATTTTTATTGTTCTGTTATACACAGCAGCGTAAGTGATATGTAGGTGTAAAAAGCACAAGGCATTATCTTTTAATCCAAAATCTCATTTTGTATTTTGCTTGCCCTTAAAAATAGATAGATTTTATCTTTGATGTTAACGTATTGTACATGACACGCTCGGTTGTGCTTTAGAAATAGTTAAAAGTTTTAATTGTACCGCCAATACCGGAACCAAGAAGCAGATAATGCAAGTGCTACCTATTTGTTAAACTTATTCGTCTTTCCCTAGATTTCTATGAAAACATTCCAACATTGTATTATTAAAAAAATCACGTTATTAATACAATATTTAACATTCACGTCCTACCCACTTCACCCTTAAAAACGTAGATTGCGCTGAGTAGAAGAGAACAATCTATTACTATAATATAAACAATTCAACATAGATCCTTTAGAAACTTAACGTATTCTTTAAGTTTCATAAATGTTAGGACTTTTACTGCATTTCTTTTATATCAACAACAGTTTGATGTGCTTTTGTTACATGTTATACAATTTTTTCTTTGTAAATATTTCGCCCCAATAATACTGACGCACATGCGTCAATTGAAATATATACTTTCTTTCATTTATATTCCATCTAACACCTTGACCCTCGATGTTTCTACTACGTGAAGACAAATATAACAATCAGAGGCCTAAGGAAACACGGAGATAAACTTTGGAATTTCCGGGTTACTCATTCCAGCTGACAAGTAATAAGCTGTGTATTTTACCTCTCTATAGCACTTAGACCAATTCAATTATTTGTGGAATACGAAGCTGAGTTTCCTTAAAATAAAATAATGACATAATGAATGCTATAGGATAGCTGTACTAATACCAAAAAAGGGTATTACAGAATAATCTGTTATATTAATACTTAAGGTATATTTAAGAAAGCCGACCTTCCTTGGAAAGACAACTTTTTTTAACTAATTAATTTTTATAACATCTGTACTTGGCATCTCTGCTCTTATTTTACTCTTTGTTTTTTGTCGCCTTTGACATGACAGCAGTTGACAGATGACAGCGTTGATAGATTACTTGACAGCTGCACTTAAATGTTTATATTGTTTCTATTTTCTTATTTTCATAATTTTTCTTGACTTTGCTTTCTCCCTGTGATATCCCATGTACTATAACACTAAAATTATACTTTGTCCTGTATAAAGAGTTTAGTAAAGTGTAACAATGACTGAATCAATAATTACAAAAGACACTTTGGACAAGAATCTCGAAGACTATGAAATTCAAGAAGTTTTAAAGAATGGCACAGACTTGCGAGAATATGCATTACAAATTGATAAAGGAATCAAAGAAGCTGAGAAAAATTCAGTTGCAGATTATTTAAGAGAGAGCGAAAATATCGCCTCTTTGCATGGCCAAATAGAAGAATGTGACGGTATATTAGCACGCATGGAAAGTATGCTATTGGTGTTTCAAGTCAGTATTCACAATTTTTTTAATAACAATATCATAGTTGTAATAAATATTTGATTAAAATTTCTTATTGCTTTGATTTGCACACAAATATCAGTAACAAAAAAATATTCCTTCCAATTTCAATGTGACTAGAAAAAAAATAATGGTTCCGAAGTTTCTCTGATTTCAAAACGGAAAGAATATTTTAATAAAAGATACTGTTATGCTTTAATTAAGATTTTCTTTCAGAATGATTTAGGAAGTATAAGCAATGAGATTATCAGTTTACAAAAACGATCTGTCAACATGTCAGTACAACTTTCAAACAGACAAGCTCTTAAAGGACCCCTCTCTTCTTTTATAGAGGATATGGCTGTATCAGAAACACTAATATTGTAAGATCTTATTGTTTAGATAGTCACTTATTTCTGAAGTAAACTGTTATCCTGTTTATTTACTTTTTGGCATTTTTCAGTGGAATTAATAATGTTCCCGTAACTGACAAAGAATTTATGGTCCAATTGGCAATATTGAATCAAAAGATAAACTTTGTTAAAGAACAAGATTTCAAAGAAACTAAAGCCTGTCATGATGTAAAGGATGTTTTAGAGAAGCTCAAAATAAAATCCGTTGCAAAAATAAGAACATACATCTTAGAACAAATATATAAATTTCGTAAACCAATGGCCAACTATCAAATACCTCAAAATGCAATGTTGAAATACAAGTTTTTCTTCGAATTTGTTTTGACTAATGAACGCAATGTTGCTCAGGAAATATGTAATGAATATATTGACACTTTGAGCAAAGTTTATTATTCCTATTTCAAATCTTATGCATCAAGATTAGATAAACTTAAATATGAAGAAGTGCCAACAAAAGATGATCTCATGGGAATTGAAGATGGTTCTAAAGGTGGATTTTTCCAAAAGACAAATCTGAAAAATAAAAGTACTATATTTACGATTGGCAACCGAGGTGATGTTCTTGCACAACAACTTGAGGCTCCAATCATTGTTCCACATGCACAGCAGAAAACAAAAGTAAGTTTTAGAAATTACATTAAAATGTATGAAACCTGATACCTTTTACCCAAGTGTTACTTCAAGTGTCTAAAGGGATCAAATAGTATAATCTTTTATTTTGTTCCAGTACTCCTATGAAGCATTGTTCCGAAGCTTGCAATATGCTCTAGTAGACAACAGCTGCAGGGAATATTTATTTACTACTGAGTTTTTTCACGTAAAAGCCAGTCACGCTCAAGAGCTTTTTGACAGAATATTGGGAAAAACGTTATCATTGCTTGTGGTTCGTATTCATTATTTTTACTCAAAGAATCTATACTAATATACTAAAGTGTAAACACACACTACTTCGTGGTGTAAGATGTCAGCAATCACAGCATATATATTCGAATAACTCTCTTCTCAATAAAAAGCCCTACACATATGATACAATTTACGTAATAAGATTTCATGGGAAAGGGGCCATAAACTGCAAGCTGCCAACATTAAGGAAGCAAGGTTATTATGGTAATGGTAATTTTGACATTTGCAATTGAGAATTTGACAAATGTCAACAATAAAATAAAGTTTTTATAATTTCAGGCAGATGAACCTGCACAAAAACTGTAGTATTAACATGAAAGTGCCTTTAATTTGAATTATTTTCAGAAAAATGTAGAAAACTATGTACTGGAGTGTTATGATTGTTTAGCACTATTTTTGTGTATACAATTGATAAATCGTTATAAATGGATGTGCCATAAAAGAGCTGTGCCGGCACTAGACAGGTAAATACAAAGATTTACTAAAAAATAGATATTTATATACTTTAATCTATTTAATGTTTTATCTTTCAGTTATTGGGATTCACTATTAAGTGCGTTGTATCCCAGATTAGAATATGTTTTGAAATTAAATATTCAGAGTGTAAGGGAATGTGATCCAGCTAAGTTGTCTAACAAAGAACTTGGTCCTCATTATGTAAGTACTATGTATTATATAATCTACAATATCCGGCTAAAAGTCTATTGGTAGTAAAATCGCAACAGTTCAGAGGGTAAAATTAAAAATTATTAATTTTTTAGATTACTCGAAGATATGCCGAATTTTCCGCTGCAATGTTAAGCTTGAGCGAACAATTCCCATCTGAAGAATTAAATAATCTCCTATTAATGTTACAAGATGAAGTACATTGTTTCTTATTAAAAATGGCAGCGGAATTCCCTCAGCGGATACAACAGCTTATATTCTTGATAAATAATTATGATATGGTGCTTAGTATATTAATGGAAAGGACCAGAGATAATACTAAAGAGGCTGAAAGTTTCAGAGAACAATTACAAGCAAGGAGTACAGAATATGTTGAAGAAATACTAAGTCCACATTTCGGTGGTTTAATGCAGTTTGTAAAGGAAGGTGAACAGTTACATGAAAGTGGCAAAACTAATGAGTTAGCGAACTTAGAAAAGAAATCAATATCTTTAGTAGCATCATTCACATCCAGCTGGAAACAGAGTCTCGAAGAAATTCATAGAGAAGTTCTTGTGTCATTTCCTAATCTTGTGACAGGATCAGGATTATTGCAAATGGCTCTCACCAACTTTGTACAGTATTACCATAAGTTTGTTAAATTGTTGACACCCAATGCACGAACCCAGCTGGTCAATATCCATGTTATAATGGTAGAAATTAAGAAATATAAAACGAATTATTAACTTATTTAATTATTAATCTTTATATCATAGTAATATTGTAAATGCAAAAGTTTAGATGGATGGATGTTTGTTAGAGTTTGTAGCCTAAACTACTGAACAGATCTTGGCAAAGATGTAGAGGATAGTCTGCATGCCTATGCCTATGTGTTTACATAGGCTGCATACTTTTTTGTTAATACCACGCATACGAAGTCGCGGTCGAAAGCTAGTTATAGACATAACTTAAATTTCAAAGGATAATTATTATAGTGTTTTATGCTTATTTTCTTGTTTGTAACTGTGACTAAAAGTAGACTTATTTTAGAAACGGGATGACATGAAAATAAAAAAATAGATTATAAAACTCAAATGTTTATTTTTTAATTTAATTCCTACATAAATCACAGAGAGTATAGTGCGCAAAACTGAAACTCATTTGAAAGCAGCAGTTTTTTACTTTTAACTTAACCTAACAGTTCTGCAAACACCGAAATTGTCTCAGAAAGAGGTAATCCATGAATAATTAACAAATAGACACTGGCTTACGTGATTAAGCTATTTGAATACGTTATTTGCATTAATTTAAAACTATCAATATATCACGAAGAGAACCTATCACGAAAACTTGCGAGAAAGTTTTCATAACGACCATATTTCTCGCAGATTCATGATAGGCCTCAGTAAAAACATAGACATCCATACCTAAAAACACATACAACTTTGACACCATAATGTTCTTACAAATCTTTCAATCGTTTCTTATGACTACATTGTTTAGAGTAACCAGTACAGTACCTTAATGAGTGATTTTACGAATATTATTAAAACTCTAATTTTTATACACATTTTAACACTAAAAAAGGGGGTAAAAATTATTGCAGTTACATTGTGTATTGCATTCAGTCCTAGCTTTAATTTCTACATGATGCCGACTTCAATACTGTCCTGCGACAAAGTCCTTTGATTAAAAATAAAGGTTCAAAATGTATGAAAGGCTTCAGCAGAATGGGTTAACAGATAAGATAAAAAAATGCAGAAGCATGTACTAAAATGAAAACAAAACAAAAAGCCTTAAGAATGAGTGACTAGAATTTAGGAATGGAAATAATAATTGGTTAAGCAAATATATTTTGTAAGTCAGTATTGATAAAAATGAAGTTATATGTAAAACAGAGCAATCAGAAGTCTGCATTTTTATGAAACACTAGGAGCTAGAAAACTACAGATTTGTCCTAACCCCTATCACATCTGCAAATATTAAAAACATAATAAGTATTGTCCATAATTCATTCTTTGAAATAGAACAATAATTAGTCCAGCTAAAATGTTTCTATATTACATTTTAGTAGAACATTCAGATAGACAAAAATTAGTAGCATGTTTTACATGAATTCACCTGCTAAACGCGTTGCTAGGCAACCGCTGTTGCTATGCAAAATTATACAAACCAAAATACCAAGTATCGCTTAATACAAAAAACAAATATTTTTAATTACACATTTACAATTTAGTACGACTTAAAATAAATCACTCTTAGTAGAGTCCATACCAAAGTACTCTTTGGTGTTAACAATTTTCACAAGGAGTTAAGAGAATAAAAGATAATAGAACTGCAGCAAGATTAATAGTTTTCATATGTGATAAACCAAACACACGAAAATTACCGTATTTTATTTTTGTAAAATCAAATTAGAATTAAATCATGATGCCAAATAAAACTGATTTAAATCAAGCTTAATGCTTTTTTAATTAACTGTAGCATATTAATTAAAGTATAACTTTTAAAGAACAAGTGTAGGGTAAAACAATTTATATACTGACATTAGATATTACATAATTCCTAATACTGTCATAATAAAAAAAATCACTGGTAAAAATTGCAATACAGATCTGACAACTAAAACATTTTTTAACTTATCTTCTTGACTTAATTAGTGAATTATTTCAAATATACACGTTTTTACAGTTTTATATCATAAGGTGGTAAATGAGCTAGTGGCCACCTGAATTCGCCGAAAGAGCGAATTAGCCTAGTCCATAGACATTCACAATATTAGATGCTTACATTAAATTGATAGATGTAATAGAAATGAGATGTTTAAATTTTTTCTGTTCCCTCCGTCAAATGCAATTCCCATCTAATCTTTATAAGGGTCTAAAATTCCCACACACACAAAATTACACAATATTTATGTAATTTGAATTTTGGAGAGTATAATTTTCCATACCCTAGCGGGTTTCTCCCTGATGTAATCTTTGAGCAGGCGCTCCAGGTCAGGGGGCAAGACGCGGGGGCGCCACTTCACCAGCGCCTGATTGACGCGCTCGGGGTTGTGTCGCCGCATGTACAGCAAACTCGTGAATATCGCCGTCTCCATACTGGGTTTAGCTAAAAACACAACAGTTATTGCATATTAAATAAATAAAAACATCGTACTGAGTAATGTTTTCTTCCACACTTTGTTCTGTGCCAAATTTCATCAACTTAAACTTCTTTTTTGCAAGCATATGCTAGTTTAGAATCAATTTAGAAACAGCCACAACCACCACAGAAATAAACCCTAGATTATGCTTTTATTTAACAAATATGAAATACAAAATTTGGACAACAATAAAAACATTACTAAATAAGAAACTCTGCTATATTGAAGCAGAAGGATTTCGATTTGTAAATGTAACAAAATCATAGACTACTAAATCTATAGGTAACAATCCAAATTCAAAAATAAATTTTAGTAATACAAGCTATGTGTATTACTAAAATGTATTTTTTTAGTCCGCGCAGACGAAGTCTCGATCAATCTATTTAATTACGATGCACAAATCATACTGATTCTGGCAACAAATACTTGAAATGACATAACATATATTTGAGAATAGTATCTTACCATTATTTACCATTTCCAGGAGCTGATTGACAACAACCTCACAATGCACTTTCATGTCGTTAGGATATGGCTTCATCAATGGCCCCAGTATTGATACACTGAACTCCCTCACTGCGTCCCGCACACCTGCCTTCTCTATGAGAGGCTGGATCATATCTTTGATTATGTTCTTTTGTGTCCAATTAGGACCTTTGCGTTTAGCAAGAATTATAAACGCCAATCGAAGCATTTTCTTTTCAACCGGAACTTCTGTAAAAACCAAACGTTCAAGTTGCTTATACGAAAACCCAATAGTTAAAGTGTTTGTCTGTATGGAAGTCCTTGTTTGTTCTGGGGTAATTTGAATTTTATTGAAGTATACCTAATGTTTGCAAGTGACATAATTTTTTTTTTTATTATTTATCCTACTCTATCAAAAATCACAGGCCAATGCTCGGACTGAATAATACTTTAGTGTTCAATATCATACATACCACGTATTTCTAATATTGCATTCTTAAACATTTCCAGCATCTTAGGTTCACTCCAGTCTGTTACTTCATAGAAATATTTACGTTTCAATATATCTCTTATTTCTTGGACTCGGTTATATTTATCATCGCATTTAAAAAAGTGCAGCAAATATATTAAGCACATCACTAACGGGCATTTAGCTAAAAAAATAAAAAGAAGTATTAAATTTAGTAAATAAGATAAAATTTAAATTATTGTTGATTTAACACAATTAATAAAAGAATAATTACCCATTCCCATATGAGACAAAGGCAGAATATGCATCCAAACATTTAAACATTGTTTTATAAGCGCCACCGATTTGAACTGAATGCAGTACATAGCATCCAACATGAACAGTCGCAGCCGACTACTCACTGAGAAATACCTGCAGAGAATAGCATAGAAATGCGATAGACTCTCCACTGTTCCAAAATCTGGTGTATGATTTAATTGAAATAGAGAGTACTCTATGCTTTTCATTATAGTTTCTATAATATTTGGGTCCCAACAGGCTTTTAGTTGCTTCAATATGTATAGAAGTACTTGTTCAGATTTGGTCATCGGCGGCGCGGGCGGCGCTAACACTGTGTTAAACAGCTCGTCTTTACGTGCCGGCTTCTTCAAATACATCATAAGTCCAGTCACAAACACCTTCTTTTCCCAGTTTTGTATTTCATCAACTAAATCGTTCATTGCATTCTTAACATTTCGAGGTTGGTCTATAATAGTTGCAATACCATCTTCCAGTTTCGATGCGATCATATTAATTTTAGCATCTGAAAAATAATTATATTTTAAGACTTTTTTTAACAAACAATGATCATGTCACCTTTTTTATTGATTAAAATAGCAATTAAATTTGTAAAACATACCTGGTAGTTTTTTGGCTTGGTATTTGACTGAAGTTATTGCATATTTTTCTAACATTCTACAGAAAATGCGGTCGTTAAAATTCACCGTCGGTTCAAATACGCAAGTTTGTTGCTTATTTTGAGGTAATGTTTGACTGGAGACATCCATGTCATTGTTATCAACAGTTTCTTTTGTACTACAATCAGTGTCTTTCGGATTTTGTGAACAAGATAAGCGATTTGACGTTCTTCTAACTGCAATATTTTCTGAATCTTTGCGCGGTGATTTCATTACATTTGCATTAGAATTATCAGTCTTATTTATGCTAGATTCATGGATGCCAGGACCTCGTAATATCTTTTTAGGTGTGCTCTCAGATTTGTCGGACGCACAACGTTTCCGTCCTCTGCGTATAGGACTTGTAGAATTCTCTTTTTCTAATAAGGATAGAACATGTTCATCTCGTTTCTTATCCGATTTGGGGCTATTAAAAAGTTCTGAAGACAATCTTTTACTCCGACTCCTTGTGGTAACAGGTGCAGGACTACTGTCTACTTGTGTGTCTTTCTGCACACCAGTATTGTTTGTTGCAATAGCTTTATTAATTGTTTTATCGTGATTATGTGTATCAGCCTCACTAGTTTGTTTTTGAATAAAATCATCACATTTTGATAACACAATAAGTACTTCTTGTTGGCATTTATCACTCTTTTCTAAAGCTTTAGCTACAGTTGGTTTTACAATGGTTTTATTATTTTCTTTATCTCTTAATTCAGCCATTATTTCTACTGCTTTTTTATAAGCTGCATTTTTGTCTACAGCTATTTTGGGTTTAGGAGATTCATCTAATACAACTTTCTTCTTTAAAATCTGTTTTTTCTTATTTTTTCTGATTGGTGGTGTTAATTCTCTTCTGATCTTGGATTTTGGAATCAATGTTCTCTTCCATTTTTCTAGCTTTGTCAATTTTAAAGCTTTTTTGACTTTTTTGGTGGGCGATCTAGATACATTTTCTTCATCGACATGCATATTGCAAGTTTGGTCTTTATTTTTATTGACTTCTTTCTCAATTTCACCTGATGTTACCAAATCTGTATTTGAAATCTGTTCATCTTGGTTAATCTCCTCGCTAGTACTTTCTTCTGATAAGGTTTCATTGGACTCGTTCAGAATTTGGTTACTGTTTAGAGAGTTTTGGTTGTCACAAATTTGAGTTAATTTCAAAATGTTTGAATGTGACGTTGGTTGATTTTCTTTACTTATAACCGGTTTTTTCTTGAGATGATTCTCTTTTTCACCAAATTCCAACCTTCTTACAACATCTGTAACCACTGTCGGTTTGTTTTTAACAGCTTCTAAACTTGGTAAATAATCTGGTATACTTTCAGTTTCATTATTGAACTCTTCAATATTTACATTAGAAGTGATCGGCGGTGTAAACTCGTCCATTACAGATTCAGAAGATTCTTTGTCATTACTATGTAAATTGTTATTTATTAATACTCCTCTACTTTTTATTAACCATGTCATGTTAGACATTGATTTGGCGATATCCTGAAAAGTTGACTGTAAGTTTTCATTTTCCTTCCTAAGTTTGGCCAGATCTTGACATCTGCGACATGGAGACGATCTTAATATTGTTTCTGCTTTTTGCGGTTTGGCTGGCGATTTAGGAATGGGTGTTATTAGTTCACAATCTAATCGCATAGTTCTTAAAATGGTTTCTACCTCACAGTCATGACAACTGTTAAGTTTTTTACTATTATTGAGTTCCAGGCATTCTTGCTCGCTTGAGCTCAATGTAGTTTTCTGATCTCCAGAATTAACATCAAATTTAATAGGACTAGTTGCTTTTTCGCGCTTTTTAATTGCCACGGTATTTATTCCAATTGTTTTACTTTTTTCAACAACCCTTGTGCAGTTTAAGGTAGGTTTCTTAATGGATTCAGCATTCAAATTGTTAGGTAGGCAGTCTACAAATTTCACAGGACTTGTTGCTATTTCTACCAATTTTCCTTGTACTGTAATAGGACTTGTTGCTATTTCTACCAATTTTCCTTGTACTGTAATAGGACTAGTTGCTATTTCTACCAATTTTCCTTGTACTGTAATAGGACTAGTTGCTATTTCTACCAATTTCCCTTGAACTGTAATAGGACTAGTCGCTACATCAGATAATTGTTTCTGATTTATTTCATTTTCTAATGGAATATTGGTTTCGAAACTATCTTGACCAAACAGACATCCCTCTATAATATCAGAATCACATAAAGATATGTTATCTTTGTCATCATTTATCACATCTTCCAGATCTTCCTCTACTGCATTAATTTCATTTGTTTCTTCGTTATTTTCTTCCTGTGGCGTATCATTCATTGGATGGTTGCTAACAAGTTCTTCTAAATCATTAAAATAACTTTCCATTTCAGAACTGGCTAATTCTTTTGTTTTTACACAGTCTTGAATTTCATCATTGATTTCTATTTCATTATCTTGTACTGTACGGGTTTTGTTAGATTCATCATGTATAACGTTCTTGTTTTGCCTTTCACATGGTATGTCATCTTGGATGTATTGATCGCTTTCAGTGCATTCTTTACCTGAATTAATAATTTCAATGATATATTCCTCTATTGTGATAGGACTTGTAGCTCTATCTGTATAGGTCTTTTCCGTTTTTAGGTTGTTACTCAATTGACTGCAAGAGCTGCACTTTTCTTGATTTTCTATATCTGTAGGATGTGTGATAATCTTAAGTTCTTCCTGTACAGTAATAGGACTGGTAGCAATATCGACGTGGTTTTTCTTCTCTTTTTGAGTGTAGTTTGTTGTACTACAAGGACTATTGGTTGGATAATAATCAGGGCTGTTACCAAACGAACTGAAACCGGAATCTTCACTGATGATTTCGTTAACAGCATCGGAATCTTGTCGTCCATTAACTTGTAGCAATAACTTACTACCTGAAAAATTATAACATCACATCACTTGTGTATACTTAATAAAAAAATATAATGATAAAAAATCATAACATTTATCTTCACATTTTGAAAAAATGTAATCAGGTTTAAAATTATCAAGGGTCTATGTTGTAGAGGTTTTGGGCTCTGATGGGAAAGGAACATTATTTTTTGTGAAGTTATAGAGGTTTTTAAGTTACCGAAGTTTAAGTTAGAGGTTCTACTGTATATAAAAATTCTTTGTATTTTACATAAAACCATAAAATTAATTCCTTTGTGCATGTATAAGAAGCAGATTGATGCATACCCCAAAAAAAATATATCCTTGCGTGCCATAATACAGAGCATATACAAAAATGCTAAAAAATTACTTAATTGTTTCTACACTTACCTTTCCCTACATTTTTATTGACAGTACTTGTTTCACTCAATAAGTCTTTCACCTAAAACAATAAATACTAAAATTAATAATTTATAGCAATAATAATATAATTAACATATTAGCTAAGTTTATAATAAACCTAGCAAATATTTTTGTGCACAGAAAAAAAAAATTATTAATTGATTTTACCTGATTGGATTTGTTTTTAGATTTCTTTGCTGCCTTAACTGTTGATTGATTACATATTTCCATTTCATCGATACTACAATCAGGGATATCACTTGCAGTCGATTTATATTTATCATACTTCTTTAAAACCTTTTTATGTCTGGTTTGCATCTTTTCTGAAAAGAAAAAACATTTCACTTTATTGGTTAAACACATTTGATATTAATTAAACTGGTGTTTAAAAATTTAAGATACAACACTTTAGACCTAAAACCATGTGAATATTATTCAATTAATCAGGTCATATTATATTGATTACTTACTTTTTCCGAGCACAATGTCTCTGAACAGACATATATCATTTATCATATTGTTGTATTCTTTAGTATTACATTTTTGTAATTGATTTTCTATTTTCAACGCTTCTATCTGTGTTTCATATTCAGTAACCAGCATCTGTTAAAAAATGCATTACCATATCTTATTAAAATGGAGTTCACACTACAGATTTAGATAATGCTAAGAAAAAAAGCGATAGGCAGGTACAAAATAAAAATAAACACTATCAATATGTTCTTCACCAATTACTTAACAATTTTTTTTTTTTTCAATATAACATGCATGCAGATTTTGTTGATCTCTATCTATTCTATTATAATAAAGCATAAACACACACTTCTTTGTTGCCTAAGATTATAGCATTTTTTTTAATAATCCTTTCTTTAATAAAAAGCCCTGCACTTACGTCATGCTTTAGGCTATATATTGTAAACAATAAAATAAAATTTTCATCATTCCACGCAGATGAAGCTGCACGGGAACAGCTAGTTTACTAATATGTACCATTCCAACCAAATTCTAGGCTTAAATATGGTCTACATTTAATGGGAGGATTCAAATCCATAAAGCAAATGATTGTGTGTCCAAACCCTTAAAATAGTTAATAGATGAAAAATTTTAACTCACCTGAAGTTGATTAATATGCGATTTCATTTCCTGAATTTTGATATCAGTTGAAGCCAGCCTTGCTTCCAGTAGAGCTTTTTCTTTAGCTAGACCCACCGCCTGTGGTATGACATCATAGTTATTATTCTGCATAAAAAAATAATCATAGTAGATAACTAAATTTCATTTAACATTTTTATACAAATGTTACTTATAAAGCCTTAAGCTATATAACAAAATTGAATTTTAAACTGAAAAGTTTTCAGAATATTGATTATTTTAATTCACATAGACTATTGCTCAGTATTTTCATGTATATAATTTAATATAAATTCCTATGATTTGCTATTTCTAGCAAGCCAATAAAGTAAATTTGTTATAATTACCAATTCATTTGATGCAGCCACATTGAAATTACAAGCTTCATTATATCCATCTGGAGAGTTACTCAATCTGTCAAATCTTCCCGATTTATCAAACAGATTTTTGTTTTTGTAATGTCTTATTATTAAACTGAAATAAGTTAAAGCTTGTCAAAAATTAAGCATAACCAAACTCCCACTACACTATTAAATCTGAAATATTCTCATAATACCAGCAACACGCATAATTGAATATTTAAGTGTAATAAATATGCAAAATTGTAAATAACATATTTGGTAACATTTAAATAATAATTATAGTGCAGTCCTCTCAATAAATATGTATACATTTAAAATACCACAGTAACATGTATAGGGTATCGGTTTCAAAAATATGTACACACTTATCAGTCATCTACTTATGTTCAGAAGCTGACTGTACATTATGCAGTGTGCCCAATGTGTTGAGACAACTATTTAGCCTCTGTAATAATCGATCGAAACATATGACCAGATAAATCTTTAATTGATTACTGGCAGGTAAATATTAAATATCAATGTAAAACTGCCATAAACCATTTCAAAATCTAGCCCTAGCATTATACTAAGATATTAAGACTAAATAAATTAACACTTACTCGGCTTCCAGCATTTTTTGTTTAACGTAACTTATATCTTCACATTGCTTCTTAGCGTCACATTGTACCTGTTTACAAAATACAAAAACTATTTATCGAGACAATTTGTAACTGTGTCTTTTATGTTAGTAGTAAATGATTTATACAAATAACGCGCTGATATTTTAAAAAGGTCGCCTTTACGTAAAACAGAACTTAATAAGTTTGCTACTTTATGCTAGGTTTACCTTGACAATTTATGTATTCGAAATCGATTGTTTTAGTTTTGATCGTGTAAAATAACAATTATAAATATAAGAACTGAGCCAAGACTGATATATGCAGATTTTTACGCTTTTGGTTTAAAACTAGACAAGAACATGATATTACAAAATAAGGATTGGATATATAAATAACCTAAAAACTCACCGCAACATTAGAACTATTATTGTCCATCAAAATACTATATATTGGGCAACCACTCTCGTCTAAAGTGGAAGGCATAATTAACTAAGGTTATATAAGGTTTTTAAATAACTAAACAAAATTCACATAATTGGTTCACATTTGAGAACATCTCCAACACAACACACATTTTAGCACTTGGGTACCGGCGCGCGGGCTCCAGCACAGAATACACATTTGTTGCCATACAGTGTTGCCAATGAAAATTTTTACCCGTCCGTGCACATCGTGTAAAAAAGCCATGGTTGTATGGGAAAAGATCACTGGTTGGTCTTTGCCGCCGGAAAAAATGGAAAACTTTTTAACATTAGCTAAATGTCGCTACTTTAACGTTTTTAATATCAAAAAACTGAGTTGAAATTGTGCTTTTTTATTAAAACGAAAATGATTTATTTGAATTTCGTTATTCGGTACATCTGTACTATTAATCAACGACCTTTTGTTATTTTTCGTTCAAGGACAGTGTGTTTTCTATTAAAATAAAATTATAATAGAAAAAACACTGAATTGAGAATAGAATAGAAAAATAGTATCTACTACGGCGTTCGAGTTGCCGTCGTAGGCCAAAGAATTTGATGACCCGAATGCCGTAGCTTTTCCAACACTGGGACATTTGCAACAAATCCAAAGAAAAAAAAACTTTAACAGATTAAAAAGCACATGCTGAAAATTGGCGGTCGATCCGCAGTCCGGATAATAATTAACTGAAATAAGCTACATGTGGTTCCTCTTCAGTTGTTGCACTGGACTGGCATGGGATAAATCACCCACACTGCACCAGTTGCGGCGGAATAGCTGGACGACCAGAAAAAGTAGAACGTTTTACCAGTCATCGGACTGACGTACTCACCGGCGCCAGTTACCGTTCACACTATGCCAGTTGATTGACAGTCCAGTTATTAATTTTGTGCTACTAACTATCTGTATTGGACAAGTTTGAACCACTGTCCATTCAGTTACATCTGTTGGGAGTCTGTGATGACCGATAGAAGCAAACATGGTTCTTGAAATTGTGGTTTAGTTTGTTTTTTTTCAGTGTGCTAATAATAAAGTGAAAATTATTCTTAAAAGAATAACACTAAAAAGTTTAATTAAGCATCAGTTATGTTTTTAATGTTGGTACTCGAACATTAAAAATTCAATTTTTCATAATATAGCAAAATATTGTTTGCAAACAAAAAATAAATATTCACGTCATTTTACATTGATATTACTGCACTAAAGTGTTCATATACTTGATACTTGATAATCACATTGAAGGTTAGTACGTCTTTATTATTTCTGTCATATGATCCGTAAATAAGCCTGACGATTTCATACCAGGTGTATGATAAACATCACCTATGCGAAACTTTTGGTCATTGGACTTGATCAAGTTCAAGGTTATAGTCCGACGCAAACTCAAAACAGGTAAAACAGTTATAATGGTTTTAATTAAATGTCCAAGCTATTCTACTCGGTTGTCGTCTAATGACGACACTGTTCTTTTTGTAAGATTATTGTAAAGTGTAATACATAAATGAATCGTGTGTTACAGATGGGTTATAAAATGGGCGAATTAAGAAATAATAGCCTCTATGACCGCGTTAACAAGCTTTTGGTGTCTTATGAGTGGAGTGACTGTACATTTTCTGTATGTGATAAGAAATTCAAAGCACATAAATTAATACTAGGAATAAGCAGCCCCGTATTTGAAGCTATGTTTTATGGCCCCCTTTCAACCGACAGTGACATTGTTATAACTGACATTGAGCCTGAAGTATTTCAACAATTATTAAATTACATATACACGGACAGGGTTGAAATAACATCAATTGAAGAAGCCTTTGAATTGCTATATGTATCAAGAAAATATTTACTAGACCACTTGTCAGAAGTATGCATCAAGTATGTACAAACAAATGTAAACATTGATAATGTTATTACAATTTTAAATTACCCTGATTACATGCAAGATAAACAATTACTATCTTCTTCACTTCGGTTGTTTTGCGAACATGCTGCATATCTAATCAAAGAAAACAAGAGAAACATTACTAGTTTTTGCCTGCAAAAAATACTTACAAGTGACAATATGAATATACCTGAAAAAGAACTGATCAAATTTACTTTTGAGTGGACAACTTATTACTGCGAAATGAACAACATTCCTGCTGATATTACAAATAGAAGAGATGTGTTAATTAAAAATGGATTGTTTCAACTATTAAGGTTTTTAACATTATCAGCAAATGGTTTGGATGAAATTATCACAAGTCCAAATAACTTACTCCTACCTCAAGAATTTGAGTATATCAAGAAAATGTTAAACTGCAATCTTTTATACACCAATGATGTAATGGACACCATTAGTACTTTACTGAATCCAAGGAGTTCATTGAAATTACAATGGTATCTATGTCATCGCAGTCCAGTAAGATCTGCCACTCCAGCTATCATAGATTTCACTCATAACTATATCCTTTGTAAGTTAAAAAGTAACAAATCAATATTTATTAATAATCTAAATATACCATCAAGGATGACACCAGTATTGAATTTTTGTAACAATACACCAAAACAATACTGTGAAAATGTCTCAATTTCATTGATATGTGCCACTGACAACAGTGTGATTGCACAATATAGATATAACAACAATGTTGATTATGATTCCAACATTGATATTGAATTCAAACAACCATGCTTTATTAAAAAAGATAACTGGTATAAAATATGTTTCCATTGGCCCAAAGATGACAATTTGTTTTCATTTTCATATGGAATTCAATGCAGAGATACTGCTTACACTAGTAACAGAATTTACTTGGAATTTGAAGATATATTTTCATCTTCTGATAATTACGGCAGTTTTCTAAGAGGATTGAAATTTTGTCTGTAATAGATGTGTAGCATTACTGAATGTAATGTAACTGAAGCAATACATTAATTTAGAAACAGCTTCATTTAGACAGCTATGTACTTATTTATTTAAATTTATGTAATATTAAAATAAAAGATAATTTAAACATGAGTATTTTATTTCACAATGCTACATCATGTTACTTTATAACACTTTTTAAATTACAAACATGGAATAAAACATCTAAATATATTGTGTATCAAAAAAAATTGCAAGTAAAATGTAAATTAATTTAAAATTGATCCTAAATAAAAAGTATTAAGGTGGTGGACCATTGAATTTTTTTGTTAGCAGTATAATACGCTCAGCCTCCCGAATTCCACTTAGTCTTGCACCATGGACAGTTGAGAAATATCCAGGGAGAGTAGCTTCGCCGGCAAACAATAGTATAGGGGGTTGGGGGTCACAAGGTCCTGGCACCGGGTTACCAAGTTCACATTGGTGGCTTACCAAGGAACAACAGCTCATGTAAGAGTACGCCCCACAGAAATGTGGGTCCGAAGCCCATCGGGATCGTAACATCATTTGAGGGTATGGTAGGCAAGGGTTTCCGGTAAAGCGTCGCAGAAGCTTCGTGAGTCCTTCGACAACATCGATGTCTGCTTTTGACTCCATAACTGCAGCCTCCTGCCCGGAAATCCAAGCACACAGAACATGTTTGCTGCCAGGTAATTCGTCGATTGCACAGACTCCATCCGTCCAGTCGTTTCTACATTGTAATTCTTCAGCAGACCATGCCAACTTCATATTACCCTCATGGCACACCCAGAACGGTTCTTTATATTCCATAAATACTTTGTTGCTGAGTCCAAAACCCAAACTACATATAGCGTCCAACTTGCACGAAGGAAGAGGTGGTGCAAAAAGTTTGTCCGCTTGACATTTAAGACATCCGAGCGAAACGGTAACGATGACATAGTCACATGTAATCTCTTCACCATCACAACACTTGACTAACGCTCGGCCGGTACCCGCCTGGCCTCGACCCCATCTTATAATATTTACTGCTTTGTTATACTTTACACTATTGTCCGGCAGTCCTCGCAGCAGCGGCGCCAACACGCCTACATACCCCAGCGGCACGCGCACGCTTCCGCCCGGTAGTTCAATGTAGCTGCCGTATTGGTCGGCACTGACGAGCGATAAGTCGTCACCGCATCTATTTCGTAAAACATTAGTCAAGCCAAACATTACTCTAGCGGCGTCATACCTTTGATCTTCGGGAAAGTTGTACAGTTCCTGTTGTATACGCAAACCGAAGAAGTTAAGCAGTGTACCGTGCATCTTTTCACCGCCTAATCTAAACAAATTAGCTGCCTGCTGCTCGATTTGTCTGAATGTGTGATAGGCAGTGACGGTAACCGGCAAATCCACGGCCCGGCCCTCGCTTGTACAGAATAAACCTCGAGAGTTGTCCAGGCGAGGTAAGGGTGCTTGGAGTAGCCGATCTTGTGACGCCAGAGTGTATACAGAATTGGGTAAACAAGCGCCGTGTATCCACTCAGCGCCCATTTCTATGATTGAATCTCCGAGCCAACAAGAGTGAATACGTCCACCGGGCCTGCAAACACATTAGTTGTTATATACTTCAATTGCTGATACCTCATTAATAGGAAGTATTTAAAAACTTTTACCTCTCTTTTGCTTCCAAAATGTTAAAATTGCATATGCCGCATTGTGTCAGTCTATGGGCCGCCGAAAGACCAGCTATACCGGCGCCTACGATAATGACTCGCGGTTCGCGAATGCTGGGCTTTATGCTGCACGAATCGAGAAAGCATTGTTCCTGCCCCGTGGTGACGGCGGTGCTCTTCGGCCGACATGCTGTTACGATCACTGCCCACTTCTTCGGTAATATAAATAACTTGTACAAGCTCTTGTTGGAGTACAATTTCATACGTGATAATTTCATATTGTTATTTTTTCATTACTTTGATTAATCACAACACTAATGCATTTTCATTCCGCTATCTATTCCGAAACTTATTTAAAAAAAGTAAAGTGGTTATATTTATAAAAAAGACAACCAAGTGACATTATATAGCAAAATTTATCTTCTTTTTAACCTTAAATGGCCAACATTCTTATTTGAGGCTTGTACGAATCGTAATAGATTGATTTTCACTTAAAGTAGCAGAAAAATTAAAACAACAAATTTTTTGCAATCCTTGTTTATTTATTTTATCATTTACCTTTTTAACAATAAATAACTGCTTTTTCGAATAAATAAGCACAATTTTAACTAATGTGCAAAACTATGCGTCATATCAAAACCACAACACTTGTATCTTTATCCACGTGTGTATGTTAGTTAACACTTCATAAATAGGTCAACCCTAGCACGATAACCTATACGAATTCTCAATCAATCAATTGTATAGCATTTCTCCGTAATATACTCACAGTTACATTAACATTCAACAATAAAGAAGATAGAATACTGTGCAATTTTTTGCATCATTATCTCTTTCATAGAGATATCAATTAAGGTATATAAACTTCTCTACAAGTTAACAATAATTTAAAATTAAAAGATTATATCTAAGGATTATTAACTTTAAAACATTACCACAATTATAATTTTGTCATTTCAATAATACTTATTACTTATATAGTCTACTTCTGGGCAAGTACTTCATCGGCAGAATGCTTGATTTCCTCCCAAGATATATGAATATCACTGTCTTCCGAGAAACGCGAGCAAATAGCTAATCTTAGGAAATAAACGTCGTCAATCTTCGAGGGCACGAGGTGAATCTTTCCGCGGCCGTTGATACGCCGGAGCAGCTCCTCGTTGGTGTCGTTGCTTCCCTTCAATCTGAAGCAAACGAGGCCCATCGTCACTTCCTCTACTATTTCGAATCTCTCGTCACTTGTGCACAACCTCTCAAAGAGGTGAGCCAGGGCGATGTGCTTCCTGATATGTTTCTGGAGATTTTCAACGCCATACAATCTCAACACGAACCACAACTTGAGAGCTCTGAACCGACGTCCCAACGGGATCTGCCAGTGGCGGTAGTCGGGCGCGGAGCCCTGTTGGTCGTGCTTCAAGTACAGCGGGTCGACATTGAACGCGTCTACAATCCAGCGCGGCTGTTTGAGCCACATTGCGGAGCAATCGAAGTTAACCAGCATCCATTTGTGAGGGTTGAAGTTAAAGGAATCGGCTTTTTCGACCCCCTTCATTAGGTAGCGGTATTCGGGGCAGATGAATGCGGATCCGGCGTAGGCAGCGTCCACGTGCAGCCAGACGTCGCGCGCCGCGCACACATCTCCTATTTCATCGAGGGCATCGAACGTACACGAAGATGTAGTTCCCAGTGTGGCCACAACCTGGAAATAGAACAATTAATTTATTTTTTTAAAAAATGCGTACGATACGTTTTTAATACCAGTAACATTTGTGTGCAACTAAATATCTTAATGTGTCTTCAATGTACTTACATAAAACGGTATGAGTCCTTTCTTAATATCTTCATCAATAGCCTCGTTCAAGATGTCGCCCCGGAGACGATGCTTGTTATCGGGCTTCAAGGAACGCATCTTCACGCCTCCCAAAAGACCAGCTCGTTCAACCGATGAATGTGCTTGTTCTGTGGATAAATAGAAGTTTCATATCATTTTTCCCTTCATTTAAAAAAAAAGTAAATGATTGGAAAAGTATTGCGAAAGAAAGAGTATCCAGCAAGTGATTTTCAAAAATCGATACTTACTGTTACAGTAAGCAACAAGTTTTGAAAGGATTTCGGTGTCGGTCCATTCTGGGTGTTGTTCCTTGACTCGCTGCATGGTGCGGGACTTGGCGCCGAGCAGCGCGACCAGGGTGGCCTCGCTGGCCGTGCCCTGGATGACGCCGCCCGCCTCGCCGCCCGACCGCGCCAGGAAGCACTCCGGCAGACCGAGCATCTGGCCCAACCAATCCAACATCACGACCTCCAGTTCAGTGCACGCGGGACTAGCGATCTGGAAAATAGCATTATTTATACATTAATACTTTATCAATCATTTGACGCATAGTTATATCAAAAACTTCATCGAAATATTTGAAAATATGTATGTTATATGAAGACATTTTTTGTAAGCATACGTGAGACTTTATTGAAGGAATTGGAAAATACCAAATAGATAAAAAAATGTGAGGAGATAATTTTACTAAAGTATCTCATAGCAACACCTAACATACCGTAGAAGTCAAGCAAGGTCTTACTATGTTGATATAAAAAGCTGTAGGTATACATAGCCTATACGCTCAATTAACGTTCCTACATTTTTTTTGTTACCAAAAGTTTTTATTCGTTACAATGAAGCAGGTAAGGACATATCGACAAGCTAAACCTAATAATGTAGACTCATATCGACGTCATTGCGACCGGTTTTCCTTGTCCTCAATGAAAATCCCAAAGAATGTTGACATTGGCAATGGCTTGTAGAATAATATTTTTATAATTGTTTCAACTTCCTTCTTAATTATGAATTCAATATCAATTAAATATTTGTATTCATGTTTGGTCAAAAAATAATTTGAATTTAAAATATTACGTAACGAAGTATAGATACACGTAAATAATGTTATTTCATACCCATGTAAATCCAATACAGGCGATGGCACCGCTCAACATATCAGCGACGATGGCGGGGTAAGAGTTTGCGGTTGGGAAGTAGGCGTGGAAGCGCGGCGAGTGCCAGTGCGTCACGCCGGACATCACCACGCGCTCTATGTCCGCCATCACCGCGGTCCAGGGTTCTGCCTGCTCCGGCGCTTGCTCCGGCACCAAAGGTCGGAGGTAGCCTGGCTTCACTGAAGGCACGACGGGTCTGGAAAATAAAGTACGAGCCTTTAAGTATTTGTGTATACGCAAGGGAACCTGCTCCACTACGGTTGTATTGAGTGAGTATAAGCCCATACATTCTATTACTTCCACATGATACAGTCTCTTCAGGGTTCATTTTACCTCAGATCACAGAAGTGTAAGTCAAGCTAGTAAAATTTTACGTAGCAGGGATACTTGTATACGAAACTGTACGTAGTGTTGATGAATTCGTTTTATTGATTTGCTCTTATTGCTTGGAACACTTGAATTCATTCGCTAAAATTTCCATTCATTGTAACACTGTTTGGAAAGTATAAAAAGTTTTGTAGATATAATAACGATCGGTGTTCTATTCTTAAAACTTTCTAGTTTCTAAATATGTCATGGAGTGACCTAATTACTATAATAGGCTGAACACAGATGTTTCTCCGGACTTACACCAAAAACTTGTCCAGGCAAGTTGGCTTGAATTAGATTTTTTTTTAAATTCGGAAGACGTTGTAGGTACTTGTAATAAAACTGAAAGTATATGAAAATCAAATCACTAACTCACAATTACCTGTCTCTTATGTTCTCCAGATATTCAGCGATGTAGTCAGTCATCGCTTTAGCGAAATCCTTGAAATCTCCCGCTTCCATTGTTTCTGTGAACGACGTTCGTTGTTTATTATAACTTAATTACAAAACGCCTTGAACAATTAAAGCACAAATTACGAAAACAAGACACGAATTTGCAACACAAATCAATTTTAACACTGTTGTAGCTATTAAAAAAAGAGGCGAACGAAATTAATTAAAAAAAACAATCGGTAAGATACAATGAGTCAACAAATACACAGAATAAAGAGTATTTTCAATTTGAACAAACCGAATTTCAATTTTAAATCCATCTCCGTCATTGTTAAGACCTATAAATAAAATTTTAAATTTGTAACATACGTAGATAATGTATTATTAAACTCACTGCAACATTGCCTTATAAAAACATAGAGGTAATTAAATATCAATAATCCAGAAGTTTGTGGTTTGTACTAACTTATCATTTATGTCTCGTATGGGATCATTTTTAAACATCTTTTCGAATATCCGTAAGTAATGTATTGTATAACATTATGTTATCACATATGTAGATAACATTCGGATAACCCAACGACAGAAGCATCGTAATTGTTATGTTATCATTAAATTTTGCAATGGCCATCCTTGGTGGTTCAATGCCGAGAGAACGGTGCGGTGCATTGCATAACCCGCGGTAGGCAAGTCGTGCGAGGTTAAACTCGGACCTCGCAGTTGCCGTACCTAACGCTGTTCTTAACACAAAATTCCTTTGTCGAATAGTAATTTATAAATTACCCAATATGATTACGAACCTAACACATTTGCAATTGTTTTAATTTTTACTTTAGTATTGAATAGACTGCGTTCTAAATTCAAAATTTAAATGAAACAAACATTAAATCAAAATCAATTTGATCCAATCTAGTCCAATATGTGTGATATGCATTGATTGCATAAAAACTAACAAAGTTCACTGGCCCTAACCACATGTATGTCGTGCGCTAACGACATTAACATCTTGTAGTTTTGTTTTAAGACAAACGAATTTGATCCCTTACTAATATAATAAAGACAAAATATTTGTATTTTTGTATGTGACGTATAGACTCAAAAACTACCGGACTGGTTTTCAAAAAAATTTTTAGACGTTAGTTAGCATTATCTTTGAATAACAAAGGATATATTTATTACTAGATTTAATTCCCCACGGACGAAGAAGCGACAAAAGCTAGTCTCTATATGTAACTAACAATATAACGACCTCTTAACGTAAATGCAATCAGTTGGTTGTCAATAATTGGTCTAAAAGGTTATGATAAAAATGAATAGTGTGCTTGTGGTTTAGATAACGATATCTAACTAATAACCTGTCGTACGTACGCTCACATAAAATATTACAATACATGTATGTGCATAAGTGAGTGCTGAGAACTACATGAAACATGTTGAACGCAGAGTTCAGGAGATGCCATTTCCATTTGTCTAATAATAATAGAGTACCCTGCCATTTAAAAACAAAATAGTTTAGCATAAGGCATAAGCAATTCTACGTATTTGATAAAATATATGAAAATATTGCCTACCACTGATATGAAATAACTGCTATTGCAATATTTTTATTATTATTACAAATTAAAATCGTTCAAAAATCATCATTCTAGTCGTTCTGTTTATTGAATCCTTCGGTCAAGGCGATCGCGATCAATGCACGCGAGATTGCATTAAAATAATTATTAAAGTAAATCATTTTTACAAAGAATTCATTCCTTATTCAGTAATTCTGTTTTTATACAATCCTAAATAAAATTCACGAAGAGCAATTGTATTTAATTAACTTTCGAATTAATTCATTTCAATTTACGAATCGAAAAAAGTAAAATTCGACCAATCTTTTGTTTTATTTCTTTCTCATAACAATTGTATTAAATTCCTAGAGATTTTTTAAATTAATCAAAGGTGCTAACTTTTCCTGCTCAGTATTTTTTCTAATTGTCTACATAAGTATTGCTCGGTAATTCCTTCTATGCGACACAAATGACGTGAAGCGGGAAAAACGCGTCAATGAACTGGTGCTGGGGTATTCCCGCGCTGTCAAACAAGTTTGTTTGTATTTGGGTATTTTATTCTTGAAAAAGTGATTTACAAAGAACCTCGCAGAACGAAATGTAACAACCTTTTAGTATATTGGTTAAAAATTCAGAAAAGTTATTACCCCTAGTTATTATTATAACGAACATAATGTAATACTTTTGTAATAAATTATATTTCTCGTAACTCGATTGATACCGAGTAGATAGAAAGAAAATCGTAAAATACAAATCTTTATATTCTTTAGACATCATTTTAAGTCTCGAAATAAAATATGAACATTAGTCACGAACTAAACATTTGAAGATAATCGACAATTTACAAATATAGTAAGTTCATAAATCATTTTAGACACATATTACATAACAATTATTACTAAGAACTTAAAATTCCCATAATTACTATTTTTATTTATTTATTGTAATTAATTGTAATAAATATGATAAGTACAAATGCGGCGTAAGAATCATTTCGGAATAACAACATGATGCACCTAAATCCAAATCCTATTAGCAACTATTGCTCAAAAAAAATTATAGTTATAAACTGTTTTTTCCTTTTTCTTAATTAATAATGCTTTTTCTTAATTAGTAATGATCCGAAACATAACTTTTAATACGTAAGTACCTATTTTATTTTTATTTCCTTAATTATGGTATGTTCAAAACAGTTCCATAATATATCATTTGGTATAATAATGAAATTAATGGCCATGAATAGTAAAAACATTCGTGATTTTTTTAATATTTTTAAAAAAACAACTTATTTCCTTTGAATTTCGGCATCAGCTTCCGTCGTAATCTAATATCAGGCATATCGTATCTAGACAGCTGAGGTCAAGGTCTGCTGATTGTTTTTGAAAGTGAATTTCTACGTCAAAATGGCTTGGTCAGAACTGCAGTGACAACTTGGACAAGTATTATTGTCAAGGTTAACAAGGAATAATTCCTTATCCTATGAATTAATTATTATAATGGGAAATTAAAAAAAACTATTCCAAATATGCTGTACAATATTTGCTTTACCTTAAACCATGAAATAGTTTTTAAGACAAAACTTAATTTTTATAATCATATATCACTTAAAAGTCGTTTACTTAAATATAAGACATTTAATAAAATTGATATCGATTTCGTTGAGAGCTAGAAAAAAAAATCACTAAAACGTTACTAAGAAACTCACCTGATTATATTACTCGTACTTTCACAAAAAGCTTTTAATTCAACACTCGTTAATTACGAAATCGAAATGTCTTTTATTGATATTGAAAAGCAGATAATGAAAATTTTTCAGAGCGTAAAATCACGTCGTCAACGGACGCGTTGCCTCGTTAGCACTACGCTCGCCGCGGCGTAGCACCGGACTTTATATACTGTGCGATATGACGCGAAGGACCAACCTCACTATACGTATAGACTAGTCTAACTCCATTTAGAAGATTAAACGAGACGAAACGTCAAGTCGAGCTAAGTTCGGAAGCTAAATTTATTAACTGCCCTAGTTCAATCTAAAAGGACAGTATATCTTTAGAACAATAAGTAAAACTTCCGTATGAGGAAGGTCAGTGAGTATTATATCCGGTAAAGGAATTGATATAAATTATCTTAATAAACCTTTAACGCATATGAATTATTCACAACATTACCATAACATAAATATTTTTCAAAATCGGTTGAATCGATCTGAATTTATTAAGTATTCCAAAAACGATGACAATTTTGCGTCAGTTCTGATTTTATAAAACACCGTATTTTCCTATTCGTACTTCTGTTTCATACAATAGGAAAATGTACTGGAAGTCCTATAGTATAAACCTTATCAGATGATCGAGACTCATTTGAGGGACTTTACAAACTCAACAGACTGTAATAACAAAGTTCGCCACGCTTTCGGCGTTTTTGTTATTTTTTAAGTATATCAAGGTAAGTACGAAGTATTAATATTAATATAGTATTGCACTATAATTATTAATTAATTCATAATCTAGGCTAAAACGCCTTCAAACTGCACACGTTTTTTTTTACCTTAGGTACCTCTTTGGTTATGAACTCAAGATTTTACAGCTTTAACATTTTTAAACATCAATCTATTAGAATAATTTAAAAAATAATTAGCTACACTTCTTAGTATTTTCTTCTTTATGTCTTACCTGCATTGCCAGTCATGCATTTTTTGATAAAGTACACAATAGTATAGTATTTAAAAGCTTCAGAATGTAATATTTGTCATTAATCGAAGCGTGAAACGAAGTTCATAATATAATTTACAAGAGAGTCTACTGCTTGCTGCCATGACGTACAGTAAAAGGGGGTGTGGGTAGTGGGAGGGGAGGTTGAGGCGACCTCAATCCTCCTCGGGACAAGGGGAATTGAATCAGTTCCTTTTCACTCTGACTACTCGTAAAAATCCCTTTGAGAGCGTGATTTATCAACGCTTGAGAGATACGCTTGAGATATATAGAAGAAAATGTTCCGTGAATTAAACATTAATCTCATCATATCTTACTTTACAGAAATAGTAGGAAAAGAGAATTACATTATAAGTAAAAAAAAATGAAGGCATACAATTCCTTAGCCTAAAGCCTCGTCAAACGATTGTGTACTTGCTTGAATAAGTACGTAATATTACATCTAATCGATATCAACTTACGGCTTAATACTCCATATCTTTTGTTAGATAAGGTATTGATGTAATACGGTAGGCTTCTGCAAAGCAATTAATAATCACTTGAGAAACAATTTAAAAGATTACACTAACGTAGCTTACTGAAATTTGAGTAGTATAAACCTGAGAATTAGTAACTCTACTTTTTTCCTACTTAGGTTTATATTATTTTATTTAGGTTTATACTGCTATCTACTGCTTATAAATTATGTTCGCATATTTTGTTTCCGAAATTAGTGCTTTTATCCATCTCTTACTCGTCTGAATTTTCCTCAAAAATGTTAATTGCAGTACATAATATTTACGTTCTTTTCATTGCTACTAAAAAGTAATTTTTTCATTAAATTCTTTGTTAACTGATTTACTAATAGATAAAATACTTTGTCGTTATTGTGTAGTCACATCTTCTTTCGAATCATTAATGTCGGCTGATAACAAACACATAAGCGTATATGTATGTGTGTCAAACGCCATTAGATAAAAAAAAATCAATTGGATACTCATTATCTAAAAAGTATTTTGTCGATCTTTTGAAAAATGAAAGACGTATCGTGAAATGATATTTCAGATTCCATAAATAAATCCACAATAAAATCGTTTCATGCAATTTCCGTCTGTCAAAAGCTTAAAGTGGAGTAATTACAGGCGACCCGCGCCACTCCCGCCGCTCTCAACTTAACAAGACCCTGACAGCCTGTGGAACGGGGTGTCGGGAGAAGGGGGATAAAAGGGTGTAGTTGCTACGGCAACGGGGGGCACCTATTGCAACAAGTGGTATAATATCTACATTTATTCTCGCCTGTCTCAGAGATAGTAATAAAGCTAATGCTCCTTTTGTGAAGAAATAGCATGATTTTTATTTTAATGCTTGCGATTTTATATTTAATGCCTCGGTGGAATTCTACGACTGTAGTATTTAATATACTGCTTCTATGATTATTTTATTTCACAAATATGCTCACTTATTTACTACTTACAAATATTATAAGTGCAAAAGTATAGGTGGATGGATGGATATAATGTTTGTTACTATGTACATAATCTAAAAACAAATTTCGCTGAAATTTTGGAATAACGAAATTTTGTCATTACTTCAGGTTTAATGTGTTTTGTGAGGCGAGGCTTCGTGTGTATTTATTTATATAATGTAATAATATTTATTTAAAGAATTTATATTTTTCCGAAATTACTAGATTGATCTATCTGGAAATATTTACACAACGCAATGTAACAACTCCACGTTATCGGTAAAGCAAACTACAAACACGACAAATATAATTACTATATTTATACTGATATACTTTTAATAATAGCTTTACGATTTGTTTCAGGCATACCATAGTAAAGCGAAGGTTTAAAATTAAAAAAAGACGCACCTATCTCAAAGAAGGCCCTATTGATGACGTAAATATAATTTTATGTTCATTTACGTATGTTTAACTTCGAAATTCGTCTGCATCTAAATTGATAAAACTCGGAAAACTAAAATGAGAAGTTAATAAAGAGCATTATACTTAATTAACCCATTTCTTTGGAAGGAAAACTCATGTTACTACCGTCATGATACCATAGAACTTAAAAATTAAATTAGTTGTCTTCGTTGGTCCCCCAGGATGCCTGCCTAAGATGGATTTCTCCATCCACGCACTGTATACGTTACAAATATTGAATACTTTAGACTCAATCTCCTACCGTTATTGATTATTTTAATCAAATTAAAAATCCCGATGCTTATTGAAAATACGATGATATTTTTGATTTTTTAATTATTTATGTTCTAAGCTGCCGTTACTTGTATATGTTTTTAGCTTGGCAACTAAAATCACATCCAACACTACTTTACACTTGAGTTGTTTTTTTGGTAGATGGCAACATTAACATTTTCTTCATCTTCCCCTCCCTCACTCCTTCCCTCTTACCCTTGCGTGTCCGTCAACTCCAATAAGAAAGTTTAGGTTCAAAGTCTGGGTTCAATTTTCAAAGTTTGTTAAATCTTGCAAAGACCTACTTTTTAGTTTTATATTTATCTTTTCAGTTCAAAATGTCTAATAGCAAGATGTTGAGTGCACTAAAGATCCTTAAACATCGGAATAATATTAAATTTTTCAACAGTAAGTCGGAAGGTTTTTACATAGTTTTTATTTTTATTTTCATAATTGATAAGATTATTAATAGATTTATTCACAAAATGTAACTTATTTTAAAACTTACTAAGTATGAAAATTTTAGGTACAAACTGCAGGTCATATGCAGTTGCAGCAGCTAATCATGTTCACACCAAGTGCAAATTAGTCAACGGCGTTTATGTCATTACTTTAGACTCTCCAAATGTTAAGGTAAGAGATCTTGATATTATCACATCAAAATTATGTCATCAAAGTTCGTACAAGATGCTAAACAAATGAGTAACACTTTTAAAGTAAAAGGGTTAAAAATAATTTTTTTAACTAACTTATACATATTCTTAATATAAAAATTAATATTCTTAATGGAATTTTAAAATATTAGACACTCAAAACAAAGTTAACCTGGTTCAATTGTTTTCTAACTAGTTTTAACTTAGTACAGCCATAAATAATGTTATACAAAAATATGTTGTAATTCCTTTAACTTTATTTGAAAAAAAAACACAGAATAACAACTTGAAAAAAAAAACATTTTCAGGTAAACACACTTAATACAGTGTTGATGGATGAGTTCAGAACTATTGTCAATGAAGTGGATTCAAATCCAGCTATAGAAGCCGCTGTGCTGATATCTGGTAAGCCAGGCTGCTTCATAGCTGGTGCTGACATCACTATGATTGAGAACTGCAAAACAAAAGAGGAAGTTATTAGTCTTTCAAAAGCTGGTATGTATTAATAACATTGTTAAAAACTTGCAATTATTATTCTAAGATTGTAAATATACAGACAGTTATTTGTTGCATGAAAATGCTTTTTTATAATAAAATATTTCTATTGTAATAGATCTGTTGTCAGCATAATCCTTTACTTGCTTTGTTACTAGGTCATGACATATTCAAACGCATGGAAAACTCTCGCAAGCCATATGTAGCGGCAATTCAAGGTTCCTGTCTTGGTGGAGGATTGGAGACCGCTCTGGCTTGTCGCTATAGAATAGCAGTTAAGGACTCAAAGACTGGTCTTGGATTACCTGAGGTTATGTTAGGACTTTTACCAGGAGGAGGTGGCACTCAGAGGTATAAATTATGTTGTCATTTTTAATTTAATAATAGAAAATAGTATTCTTTTTAGTGACTGATTCAAAAGGATGGAGAACATGCATAATTCTGCATTTTATCTGATCCCTTTTCCATTTCAAAGCTTGGAAAGATATTTGGAACCACTTAGATAATTGTGTAAATTGAATTCAGATTTCAGATTCAGTTTAGAGTCCCACAAACTACAGTTTTTACATATTTTAGTTAGGACTTAATGCGTATGAACTTGTTTGGAAGAATGCACATTACATTGATTTAGTTTAATGTGGTTTAGTATAGCCCAACCTTATCTATCGATAAAATGTCTCTAGTCTTTGAGACCTCCTCATTTCTATCTAATTTATTTAGGTCTTCCCTAACATCACTGTAATGTATAATGTTTATATGACAGGACACCTAAGCTCACATCGGTGCCAACAACCTTGGACTTAGCACTCACAGGCAAAACAGTTAAAGCAGATAAAGCAAAGAAACTAGGACTTGTAGATTTATTAGTATCACCTTTAGGACCAGGTATACATTTCATTTATTATATCTTATTTCAAAATTTTAATAAAAATACATAATAATTGTTCTAATTATTAAAGTGATAATTTAGTTAGACTATTATATGTGGTAATTAAACTCAAATATGTACTGAAATATTTAAAATAGTGTCTAAATTATTTCTAAATCTTCAGGTCTAGGTCAACCTGCTGATAATACGATGAAATATTTAGAGAATGTTGCCGTTCAAATTGCAAAAGATATTGCATCAGGAAAACTGAAGGTAGACAGATCTAAGAAGGGACTAGTTGACAAAATGATGGCAACAGCAATGAAATGGGACTTTGTTAAGAATATGATCTTTAATAAAGCTAAGGAGCAAGTAATGAAAGCTTCTCGTGGCTTATATCCTGCACCTTTGAAGGTAACATAGAAATTATTATAATCAAATTTCTACATGTTCAATATTGTTTTCAAAGGCTAATATTTATTAAACTCGATGTATTAAGTAACTTTTATGTGAAAAAAAAGTATGAAGTAAATAATGCTTATTACTAAACTTATCAGAATGTACATACTTTTCGAATTTAACTAATTAGAGTTTTCATTAATATTAATTCTTCAGATTCTTGAAGTAGTAAGAACAGGTGTGGATAAAGGTCCCCAAGAAGGTTATGAAGCCGAGGCTCAAGGGTTCGGTGAGCTAGCTATGACTCCACAGAGCAAAGGACTGATCGGCCTTTTCAGAGGTCAAACTGAATGTAAGAAGAACAGATTTGGTAAATCGCAAGTGGATGTTAAAACTGTAAGTTAGAATTATTTATCTAAAGTTAGTTTAATGTCTCATTGGATTAATATTTATTTAGTTAAAGAAACGGTAACATGCTGAGTAATTTCTAGGTTATTTAAACAAACCCTTAGTTTCATATTTAATATTAAATCTAGTTTACCATTCTAGAGTCATCATTTAACAATTTAAACATAGCAGTAATTGTTAAATAACACAAGACGATAGTTAAGAGAAGCTCTTGCCTCCTGAAACACAGTTATTACTATTTCAGGCAGAGTCCCATTGATTTCGTACAAAATTGTTTTGTACCAATAAATAATTTTTATTTTATATCCGAAGGCCAAGTACAAACAATTGTGATAAAAATTGTAACAAAATTTGTATGAAGCGTAAAATACATCGACAAATCGTATAAAATAGGCCTACAATTAAGTCTGGGACGTTTTTCATTATTTTCCATTAATAATGTTTTGATGTAATGATAGATCGGTGTGTTGGGCGCGGGTCTGATGGGCGCGGGCATCGTGCAAGTGTCAATAGACAAGGGCTACAAGGTGGTGATGAAGGACGCCACCAACGCCGGCCTGTACCGCGGCGTGGGACAGATACAGACAGGCTTAGTTAATGCTGTTAAACGAAAAAGGGTTTCAGCGTGAGTTATTTTTATATCAATATTAGATTTCGCATGCAACTTCATTTGCGCGGTACTAAAAATAACTTGATTAGTAGCTGTTCTACCGATTTTATTGAAATTCCTTGACCCAACCTAGATATACCGTCTAACATCCATCCACCTAAACTTTTGTATTTCTATACTAATATTGTAAAGAGGAAAGATTTGTATTTTTGTAAGTATTGGAATAACTCAAAAAGTACTGGGCCGATTTCAATAATTATTTCACCATTAAAAAAATACTTTATCAGTAAGTAACATAGGCTATATTATCCAATATTTTTAAATTCACTCGAACATATCTGAGAGCAACAGCTAGTATAAGTATAATTGGTAAGAGAGTTAACAAATAGTGTTTTTATTATTACAGATTACAAAAAGACAAATACTTATCAAATCTATTACCGACTCTGAGTTATGATAACTTCAAGAATGTGGACTGCGTGATAGAGGCGGTGTTTGAGGACATCAACATAAAGCACAAAGTGATAAAGGAGCTGGAAGCTGTGATCCCGGAGCACTGTATCTTAGCTACAAACACTAGCGCTATACCCATCACTAAGATAGCCGCTGGCAGTCGACGACCTGACAAAGTTATTGGTGAGTTTTCCTTTAGATTTTAGATATAGTTTTTGGGTAGACTTTTATTGAGAAATTAAAAGAAAAAGATAAAATGACAACAACTTTTATTGATAAGGTGGTATATGAGCAAATGGCTAAATACAAACATGAACAGGATATTCCTCCTTCCTTTGTGTCTCGTCCATCGTCAGATCTTTGCTTTTCCATCCTTTTTTTATAAAAATCCCATTTCTTAAGTAAGTCTTCCTTTACCTTTGTAGCTATCACATTCACTCTTAACACTTTCTGGTTTATCCCATCCTGTGGTCGCATAACATGACCTTACAACAACCTTTTACTTTTAAATCTTACCAATCATTCAGCTCAGTATTGATTTTCTTATCAATAGGTATGCACTACTTCTCCCCGGTGGACAAGATGCAGCTGCTGGAGATCATCCGGCACCCCGGCACGAGCGCGGAGAGCGCGGCGGCCGCGGTGGCGGTGGGCCTGCGCCAGGGCAAGGTCGTCATCACGGTGGGCGACGGGCCCGGCTTCTACACCACACGCATCCTCTCCACCATGCTTAGTGAGGCTGTCAGGTAACAACACTGCCACCACTGCCTTACACAAATCTCAACATTGTATATGTCTTGCTCACTATCACATGTGAATGCAATTTCGCATTAGGCTAGAAACCTGAATAACTTTAATCAAGTAGATTAACATCTGAGTCCTACTCAGCAGAGATTTTAAATTATTTAAACATTCATGAGATATTTGTATAACTAATTCTTTTACGGCTATTACTCACGTCTATTATTTTTTCTAAAACTGTACGGTGACGCCACCGAAAAAAATAGACTTGAGTAATAGCTGTAAAATAATTAGTTATACGATTTTGTTAAATTTTATGGCGAATAGAACCTCTGGAATTGTTGTTTCAGTCAAGTTCATTAGTAAACATTGACGTTGATCTTGTAAAATAACTCTCATTTGTGTACTGCATAGGATATACTGCGATATGAATACGAACGTTTTTTGAACAGTAAAGAGTATTTTTCCCACTAAATTACTTAGTACAGGATTAAATTATCAGCCCAGTGCGAATTTAGTGAAGAAAATATCTAGTAGGTTTAAAATGTACAATTGTATTACTAATATTTATGCTTAATTATAATTTTCAGGTTATTACAAGAGGGTGTAGACCCCAAGGAGTTGGACAGCATGACGAAGCAGTTCGGGTTCCCCGTGGGCGCGGCCACGCTCGCTGACGAAGTCGGCATCGACGTCGGCGCTCACATCGCCCTCGACTTGGCGAAGGTAAACAAACAACTTAATAACTTATCACATAAATCTATGCTAATGTTAAAGATAGAATATTTTATCATTTTAATTTTTTTATATAACTGATAAACTCAAAACTAATCGGATTTTAAAAATGCAAATCTGAAAAAGACTGCCGTAAGCAAAGACGTTTTATAGGCTCCTAGTCGACTAGCTTATAGTTTCTTAGTTATATTAAGCTGTAAGTCTTCCATAGGATAAATCTATACTTATATTATGAGGAAAAAATGTAGTTTTGTATTTATTGAAATAACTCAAAAACTACTGAGCCGATTTCAAAAACCTTTCACTATTAAAAAGCTATGATATCAGTAAGTAACATAGGCTATTTCTTTATTATTTTCTTTATTTACACGCGGTCGAAGTCGCGATCAAGGGCTAGTAAGTAAATAAATAAGCTACTATATGATTATAGTAACATAAGGCTATACTACTAGGCATTTAAATTCCACGCAGACAAAGTCGCGAGCATACGCTAGTTATAGATATAACTGGAAAAAACATATTTCTTCAAATTGAACTGGACATAATTCCAGGCGTTCGGTGAGCGCATCAGCGGCGGCGACCTGGGCATCATGCAGGACCTGGTGAAGGCGGGCTTCATGGGCAGGAAGTCGGGCAAAGGTTTCTACGTGTACGAGAAGGGCACCAAGAACAGGGACGTTAATCAGGAAGCTGTGCAAATACTGAAGGACAAATACTCCCTGGAACCGAAAGGCGCAAATACCGTCGAAGATCAACAACTACGTATGGTTTCAAGGTATTAAAAACATGAGGCAAAAACAATTTATCTATGTATGGAATACTTTAAATGCTAAGCGAAGATTGGAGGATATCTAAAAAAGACATATTAATCTCAAATTAAACTTTAATGAGAAGAAATAAGTTTTCTCTTACTTTTATTTCGAACATGTACAGATTCCCATAATCATAGTGTTCTATCGGCCTTACAATCTTTTCTATAGGTTTTTATGATTTTTATGGATAAGTTTTTATGTTTAAAATAATTTCAGGTTCGTGAACGAAGCAGTATTATCGTTAGAAGAACAAATCCTGCACAGCCCACTGGAGGGCGACGTGGGCGCTGTCTTCGGCCTCGGATTCCCGCCATTCACCGGCGGACCCTTCAGGTTAGAATAATTTTTATATTACTCATTTTCACCTATATTAATATGAGAAGACGTAAACAAACAGTTCATTATGTAAGATATTAGCAATGACAGCATGTTTTTTAATTATTATCTTACTTCTTACTAATATTATAAATGCGAAAGTTTGGATGGATGCATGTTTGTTAGAGTTTGTAGACAGCTGAATGGATCTGGATGGGATAGATAAAAGAACACATAGGCTACTTGTTATTAATTAAAACAAGCGCTACACTTACGACACGCTATATATTTTAAGCTATTTAATTTAGGGGTCCATGAATTGAAAAAAAAATGGGAGCATAGAAGCAAGATTGCTATAGTAACGGTAACTGTTAGCCAATGGCATACGCCTTTGTTGTCATTGTTATTTGAAATCTTAACACATTATTTTTCTTACAGATGGGTTGATCAATATGGTGCTGATAAACTAGTTAAGAAAATGGAAGAGTTCCAGAGCTTGTATGGAGCTCCGTTCAAACCAGCTCAGACTCTTGTCGACATGGCCAAAGATACAAGCAAAAAATTCCATGCCAAGTAATAAATCAAGCTTCCTGTAGACAACCGTTAAACCAGTTTTTTATTCTTATATACGTTTTTTACTATAATAAAATCTGAAAATTGTCTATTTTCTAAAGGATTATATGTAAAAAGCAGCTATTTCAATTAAAACTAAACTGATATTAATTATACCATGTACAATAATAGTAATAGTGTAATATTCACAGTCATAAGCCGTATTTGCAATGTAATTCCTGTTAGTAACGCCGTTATTAAATCTTCATAATTCATTTTAGTGAAGACAGTTTCAAATTATGTTTTGTTCTAAAATTATAAAAATAGATAAAGTACTATACTCAAAATACGTCCTACCAATGGTTTTCAAGTATTAATATTAGCACAGACTGAATTTATTGCTCTGCTATAGGGATGGATGAGATATATATTAATTTGTAACATACAAAGATTTTTATTTACAAGTGATTTCCTTGTGTAGAACTTAATTAGATGAATGGTTAAATATTTATAAAATCTTAAATCGTCCTGTTCCTAGAGGTAGGGATCATCAGAAGTTATTTTCATATTTTTGAATTGAATACAAACACTGCCGCTGTTACTAAAAAAATTGATTATCACATGTAAGAATAAGTTTATACTTGTCTTATGATAAATAAGTGTAATATATATTAAAATATATACATTTTTATATTATAGATATAGATAAATGGTGTTATTTATTATGTAGATCGAGATTTCAAACTTTTGGAAAATGCTTTAATAAACTATATAAAAAAAATAACTTGTTTTCATTCCACATTTTTGCTGTCGATTAAAAAATTACGTAAGCTACTTAATAACATTACTAGGATCAGTGAGTAAAATCAGATCAGTCAACGAAAATAATTCAAACAATATGCTAATTTCCGCTAGGTAACTTTTCAAAAAGCTAACTGCGGTATATTTTAAAAACATCGATGTTCGATTGTTAAAAGTTATTGTCAATGTTTACTTTCATAGTTAATGGCTTGGCTTAAATGTCAACTCTACTTGTCTCTATATCTATATACTCTTTGACTAATTCTACACAAATTGTGGATTCAAATCATTAAATTAAATAAAACGCGAATAGAAAACAAATGTTAAGAGCCTGTAAAAATAGTATAAGATATCATGTTTTATTTATTTAATGCATGTTGTGTTATATTAAAGTCGCAACGACTTAAGGTAGGTTATGTTATGCATAAATTTTGTTTACATATTATCTTCTTTGAGAGTAAAACGAAATAGAAAAATAATAAGGATAAATAATCTAATAAGATAAATTGTTGAATTTTAAATTCATGAAGCGATTTTCTTCTTCGAAATTGTTTCTGTGACATAAGTAGTTTTAATTGCAATCAGTTAACAAATTACTTTCACCTTAATACCTTGTATGCAAGGTAAACGACCTCATGTCACGAAGTAAAGAGAATTGCACTTTTAGTGATTCCCTTATACACAAGATAATGTAAATGTTTTGTAATTCAAATCAGCAAGTAATTTTTTTTTCATCTATTAAATTGGTTAGATATATTGGAATGTAAACTTGAATTAATTTTACATTGTTTCAGGGAAACAACTGACGAGAGCGATTAATGTGCCTTTATAATGTGTTCACGTAATTAAATTTTAAACTTCCAATTTAAGTTTTTGAAAGTTTAGAACCAGTCTTTACAAAATATCTAGCAATAAGCTAAAAGTGATATATCTCATACTTAAAGTTACTTTCAAAGATGTGCTTTAAACGAAACAGTTTGATATTGAAATTTAATATAAAAAATAATGTAAGAATTAAACGTGTTTTAGAACATAGCATATACCTTGCGATCATTTTCATTTTAGTGCCTGTATTTATTTACTTTGAGCTTTGTATTGTGTTGCCAGCTGTAGTTGAAGAATGGAGTTTACCTTATTTTATTCATTATTGCTGTGCAGCATTTTTGATACTTAATATAGTTGGAAACATGATTTTTGGGATGTTTACTGATACAAGTGTTAAAGGGAAAGTGACTCCTTGTGATAAACAAGATTGGAGTTTGTGTGCTGAGTGCAACTGTTTGCGTCCACCCCGTGCATGGCATTGTGATACTTGTAACATATGCATTTTAAAACGGGACCATCATTGTACATTCTTTGCTTGTTGTATTGGATATTTTAATTATAGATATTTCTTAATGTTCACACTGGATATATTTGTGGCAATGTTATATGCTTTTTATTATAATGTACAATTTTTAGCACAATTCATATCATGGAATCATGGCCTTATTATTATTAAATTTCTATTTCCATTGGCCAGTTTTGTTATAGATTTTGGTCTGGAGAGTGTTTATGTATTTTTGGTTTTGATTAATTTATTAGTAGCATTGTTTACAGGTTTCTTATTTTTCTATCATTTTAACAATGTTTTAAATGGAAAAATTACACCAGAAAATAAAAATTCTTCAAAGTCTGTTTATAATAAAGGTTGGAAGAGTAATTTAATAGAGGTATTAGGTGCCAGGTGGCACTTAACCTGGATATCACCATTCATTTATAGTCCTCTGCCTGGTAATGGCTTTGAATGGAATATTGATGATAAAATGCAATAAATAAATGATCCAATGTCACGTTAGATAGATGCAAAATAATTAAATTATACAATTGACCAAAATTAATATTTGATAATGAAATTTTTAAAATTATGGTGAATGAAACATTTTTATTGTAAGATTAAAGTACATTTTATTTTTATATTGTATTACAAAATTAAATTGACGTTATTTTACATACTACATTATATTATGTCTTTACAATCATTGTTTACATTATATTATATTTACAATTACATAATAGTGATTATTTTGCCTATTGTCTTTCTGGAATGTTAGTATTTGGCAATAATTGCGCTATATATCTACTGCGTATTCTGTCAGATTGTGATTGTGTGAAATCACGTTGAGACTCCTGCGGATCAACGCTTGGTCGCTCTCTCGAGTCAGTCACCTCTTGATCTGAACTATCTTCATGTTCCAACAGATTTGCAGTTTCGTCACGACATTCACTTCTGAAGATAAAAACATAAATCTGACAAGTGTTACCAATTACAAATTATTGCCTAACAAAGAACAAAAAATTCTAGTTATGACTAGAATTTTTATATGATAGCAGTAGCCCTATGGCTATGGCGCTTCAATCAACTTCTTTATTACTTTACTTTTTAATGTGGCACAAATAAATGATGCCGCAATATTGCAAGGGGGTTTATATTTCTGTTAAGGGTATATTGGACCAAATAAATTTAGACTTACGTGTCCGTCATTGATTCTCTCATACTTGGTGACATATTAAGAACTCCATTGTTAGCAGAATCCACAATATATATCAATATGGCGGCAATAAGTGATACTAAAAAAACAACATTCAATTAAATAGGGCAAAAATTTGACAAATCATAAATTATTAAATTATTATTATCTTCTTACTGAATAAACATCCTAAGAAGAACATTTCCAGCATCATATATCCATATTTGTCAACAATAACACCAGCCAGGATAAGGACAGTAGCTAAACCTAAGTTTTGGACGGCTTGACATCTGTAAAATCATGTTAATGTAATAAAAAAATAACATATATTTAAAAACACATTCCCCAAAAAGTACTTACATTCCATATGCTGTACCCAATTGATTGTTAGGGACTATCAAAGCAACAAGTGGCCACAATCCACTTGCTAGCAATGAATATGAAATACCTAATGAGATCTGAAACAATTACCCAAAATAACTTGAATCAAGAACCGATTAGAAAAAAATAAAAGAATGTAGAAAAATCATATTTTTTCTTACCACTCCAACATATGGATTAACAAACGTAAAGGCCAATAAAAAGTGAGATCCAATTGTTGTGATTGTGCTTATTATCACCCACATCACATTCCTTCCAGTCTTGTCTATCAGAATGCCGAAGAACGGACTCAAAGCCGCCGACAGCAAATACACCATTGAGTTTACCGTATTAGCATCTTGTGGAGAAAAGTCGAATTTACGTTCGAAGAATAATCTGTAAAAATGTGCATACATGTAGAAAATTTAAACAGTATCTTTTGGGTAGCATGTTACATAACATACTATGGTTAATACTAGAAGACACTCTTCTTACATTAACTTACATTATCTAATGTACATTTAGTGCAATTTAACAATATTGTGGTATTTTACTTACTTTCCTAAAGCTATGAATGGGAAAATAGCTAAATAATATGCCACACATATAACAGATACAAGCCAAAACACTCGTTTGAAGTGTAAAATATCTAGAAGTCTGAATGGTTCCTGGTCATTTTGTTCCTCATGTCGACCCAAGATCTTTTCAGCTCGGTAATCCATCCATCCGAGTATTAATCCACAAATGAGAGATCCCACGCATGTAAATGATGCTAAAAATGATATCACATACTTAATTTTAAATGTTTATTAATATAATATTAAAAAAAAACATAATAACTATTTACCAATAAACAAAGCTACTCCAAGACGTTCATAGCCACCATAGTAATTCGCTACCCATCTATAAATAGGTTCCATTACCCAAAAGTTGACAGTACTTCCAAATCTAGAGAAAGACAGCTGGAGCCCAAACACCATGTTCAATTCCTTTCCTTTAAACCATAACACCACATAGCTATTAACTGCCACTTGCAAGGACTCTCCTCCTATACTGGAAAAATAAGATAATTATTAAGTTTTTCCATAAAAGATTTGACTTATTTTGGAGACAAACATTTTTAGTTCCAACAATTTGCCAAGTATTTAATATTAATTGTTACCCAAAAATAAATCTTCCGAGGATCATAAGCCAATAAACATTTATATAAACACCAGTTGCAAAAACAATTGCTCCTATGGTCACAATGACCATGTATATAATTGTCCCAAATCTGATCCCAAAATATCTGAAAATACCAAATGTTTACATAAGTCTTAAAACATTAACATAGATTTAAATCATACATAATTTTATGTAATTCCCCTATTGTCTATTTTTTTTGCCTCTTCACATTCTGTTGTATTGTGATCTCTCAGAGGCTAAATAAACTAGGTAAATATGATCATTTTAGAATAAATATCCCATATTTTCACTATTTAAATTGTTATCTATGACTTTAGCAACATTATATTTTTATTGAATGTAGTGAGTCAGCCTCCATTTGGAGTGCAAAACATGGCTCTGTTGAGATAAAGATATGAGTAATCAAGGATTCCATTACAGTATTTAAACAAATTGTCCTATACAATTCTGTACATGGCTATCTATCTCCATATTGTTTGTTAAAATATTTTTTTAATGTTATTTGATAAGCATACACATTTGATTTTTTCATAGTAAAATGCTAAAAATGCTTGATATGCATTTTTATGCATGCGGTTCCTTTGTGCAACTATCAACTAATTATGCATTAAACTTTGTAACTAAATTAATAATCATTAGGTAAATAAGGTCACAAACTATGCACACTTGTTTATCTTGTCAAACATGATATCATACCTAACAAAATATGCATATCTATAATAAAATTACATATAAGTATACAAACCTATCTATCAAATAACCACCGATAAAACATAATATGACATTTGGCCACGAGTATATAGAATATAGTAATGCAAATTGTGATGTATTCAAATGAGAATCTCCCTTGAAATTGTCAGCTAATGCTCCAGGTGTGTCATAGCAGAAATAGGAACCTGAGAAATGAGTTAACACATTAAAATGAGAATTAAGATATAGTTTTTTTTCCTTCATTAGGAGCTAAACAAATAACTCTCTACAATACCAATACAGACATTATTGTTAAAATACAAAAACAGTATAATTTTCTATCCTGCAAATTGCAATATCTTAGGCATTTTTAATTATATAGTTATAACAACTTCAAATAATAAGCTAAATGGGAAAGTATAGTATCCTTCCTAAAGATAGAATATAACACTAATCCATAATTTTATCAATCTTTGTTAAAGGAATTGGTGAAAACTTATGATGAGTCATTACATCTGCTTTTGGAGTTTAACTTACTAATTTACAATGCAGAATAATTTAGTGGCATGGAAAAGAGTATAATTTACACTTTTGTATATAAACATAAAACATATTGTGAGGACAATGTCTATTTGTGTATGATAAATGCTGGTTTCTATTAAAACATACTTACCGAAACAAAGGAAGCACATTAATAAAAGTGCTAAAAACCTATGAACCTTATTTGCCGGATGCAACCACGAATCTGGAGACAGCTGGACTGATCTCATATCACTGGACGTTGGATTTTCCATTTTTTAAAGTCCTGAATAAAAACACTTATATAGGAATAAACATAAATAAATAAATAAATAAATGTAAAAATTAGAATTTATGAATACCTTTAACAAAATTTCTTTATATTCTCAAAAGTTTTAGATACGCCTCATTCACAATCTCAATCTACATTGTTGGTAAACTATATTATGCAGCAGTACACGCTATCACTATGTGACATTATGTTATTTCCAATTATTTCAACGAATCTCTGCAAATAATTGCAAATAATAAATAATCAGCCATACAGAACTGCCACAGGTTAAAAACGTATTTGACGTAAGGCGATGACATTGACACTGACATTGACAGCGTACATAGAGTAAAGAGTATAGAAAAAAAAGGGTTCTAAAATGGCAATCTTAAATGAGCGGTTCACATTTGGCTTTTTGGCCAGTACAGTTAATCATTAGCGCTCTATAACTGGACTGTCAATCAATTGGCACAGTGTACGCTAACTGGTACCAGTGGTCCATACAACTTGTAACTGGCTTTCGCAACTGTCCGATTGTACTGGCCAAGTTTATCCAGGGCATAAAATTGACTACCTATCTTACTTATATTATAAATGCAAAAGCTTGTATTTTAGGTTAGAAGGTTTGTTAGACGGTATTTCCTAAACGGCTGAACGAATTTTCATGAGAGGCATGTCTATCACAGTCTGGAAAAATCGACTACTTAACATTTTTTTTAAATTCTGATCAGACAAAGTCGGGGGCGACAGCTAGTTTGTATCTTTTTAAATGATTGTAATTCACTTAGCAGTATCTAACAGATAATAGTAGATATTATTGATGCATTGATATTATTGATGAATCGAAAGGCATCTTTCGTTTTTAAGCATAAAATATATGTTATTTTTTGTAACTTCTTTCTTAATATTCGTTACATTATTAATGAAGGTTATTGATGTCACTAATTAACAATTCCATCAACACCAACACCAGTCTACAGTGCAAAAAGTAATTATTTAGATGTTATAATAAAACTGTTGAGATATTTCTTAATAAAGGCATTAATGATGTTACTCATAAACTAAGTGGTATGAAGTTATACCAATAACTCATCGTTTTCACGTAAATTTTTGAAAATATATCATTGAGTACAGCTTTATGTTTCAAATGAATCATTTTTCAATGATCAATAATTTACTCGTCCATTATGGAAGCATGATAGTGATAACAACGATTCAATGAAGTAGTATGCTATAAAGTAATCTGCGGATGCACGATTTTTTGAAGCTGCCGCTCCAGCTGAGAGTAGATGAGTAGAGTTGTGCAGTCGGATCGAGGAGTGTGGAGTGCTATGTGGTAGAGTGCGCAGGGCGGGCGGGGCGCAGCGGACGGCGGGCGGCGGGCGGCGGGCGGCCGAGGCGGCAGTGCTCCGCGCGCAGGACCGGCGCTGCGTTCACTCGGCGGCGCGCCACGGCGCGACATGCCCAGCTGATGTTTATTTATACCGCGAGCTCGGCGGAGGGCGCGCGCGGGAGGCCCTCCCCTCCGCGGCACCACGGTTCCGCGTGATGCAGCCGAGCGAGCCAGCTGAAACCGCGCACGCCGCCGGCGGAAACCCCCCGCAGCGGGGCCTTAACGGCGGCCGTTTCGATTTCGACGATGGCGGTACTTACTGTGGAGGTTGGGAGGACGGCAAGGCCCACGGCCACGGAGTGTGCACCGGGCCGAAGGGCCAGGGCGCCTACTCCGGCTCCTGGCATTTCGGCTTCGAGGTGTCCGGCGTCTACACCTGGCCCAGGTGAGATAGTGTCTTATCCCGGGCGTCGCACATGCCCGAAATCCGCGTCCGAAGCCGCTCCAAAAATAGTCTGCTATTAATAATTGAGTTCGGTGTTTCGCTAGAAAACGCGTGTAACGGCGGTGAAAGTGTCTATGGTTCGTTCGCAGAGAAATTATACATATCGATCTGCGGCTACTGATAACACAGTGATAACAATATTCGTGCTAGGTATCAGGACACCAACACCTCGGCCTCGACGTCAATTGACCTGTTGTCATTGTTGTGGACGGATCCATTAAGATTCAATAACATGACGTGAAACAAAACTCGAACATATTAATCGCAATTGAGGGCAATATATTGCAGCTGCTCAATCTCTAGTCACGAGAGCAGACATGTGACTATTAAATTCATCCACTACTATAACAAATTACCTAGTAACAATATAATAATTCTTTTAGATCGAAACTTTTTACTTTCGCTTCCATGGTTAACGCTGTCAAGTTACCGCTTTACGAGCTTTTGCAAATTTTATAAAATAGTTGAATTACAAGAAATACACTGGTGGGAGAAATTGTAATCAGAAGGAACGCTGAAAACTATATCGCCTATTTTTTTTTCATTTCGGAAGAAAAGCAAACGTTGGATACATTGTTTTTCTTAGCATTTTTCTTTTACATTGTTTCGAATGTTGTCAAGCAAAATTAAACATAGTAGGGTTCTGTCTCGAAAAAGCATACCTTACATAGTTGATTTTTTAATTACTAATTTCATATTAATAAATTGAAAACTTTGTATTAACGTTTGGTATTAGAATTGCTAATATAATTTCCATAGCATACGCGCTTAACAATTCTCCGCAAGCTTAGTAAAATAAAAGTATTTGCAATTTAATTTTAATACTTGGTAACATGACAACAAATAACAATTGTTTTTTTTATCTCTTTAATGCTCTGCGGGTTAATAAGATTCTGCTGGGGTTTCTTTTTAATATCTGACAGCTAACGTGTGCTTCAACGTAACCCACTTTACTGGGGTCAATGCCCTATCCGGATATGAGCCACCTGGACTTCATTCTTACCTGTTTTTAACTACATCTACTTTTTATTTAAAGCTATATGAATTTTATAAAAATAAATATAGAAAACTATAAAAAAATAATAGATCCGAAAGACGATGATTGCAAATGGAAAACGTTAAGTCTACTCATTTGTTACGAAGTTGACCATGTACTTGTACTTGAGTATGTTTGTAATTTTATACGTAACATGAACCTCGGATCTCACTTCATGGTTACAATTACATCTTAAATATAAAATAGAAAAAAAACGTGGTGATTAACTTGCTCGACAAGATAAAATTTGGATTTTTCACAAAAATTGTCTGTGTAAGTTAAGTGTTATGGGATAGTTTTGACAACAGTGAAAGATTCTCATATAGTACCAGATGGTGGTAACGTAATTAGCACTAGATAAAAGAAATGTTGAAATCAATTTAAAAATGAAACTCTCTGATTATGCTAAATAAACAGAAGGTTAATAGAATGCGCGAACAGCGCCGAAAATCCTCAATATTTCATGCATACGTAACAAGGGCTCATATGAAATAAAAATAGATATCTGTGGTTATAGTAACAATTAGTTGAAACAAGCAAATGACGGCCTCTATAGGGACTTTAGTTACAACATTGATACAACCTTCGATAACCAATATTTTTTCAAAGTACACATATTACGAGTATAACCGTGGTATTCCACTACCATAACGTTATTTTTAAAACATATTATTGTCTTAGTTTTTTCTAAGGTAATGAAAGGAACATTGATATGTTTAATAGAAGTCTTACAGCAGTGGTAACCTGCTGTAACTACTGTATGAGACGGCTACCTATTGTTAAGTAATCGCAACATTGATTCAAACACGCGACAATGATTACACTTCTACGTGTCGCTCTTGACTCCGTCTGTGCGATATAATAAAAACTTAATTAGTAGCGTATGTGTTCTAATTTATGTTCTTTATCTATAACAAATTGTAGAGGCCACCCCTTAACTGTTATAACAAATATAATGGAAATACGTTATAAAAAATATCTATACGTCCATCCAAATTTTTGAATTTACAGTATTATAATAGTAAGAAAGTAAGATGTATCTGGATTTAATTAAACAATTGTTATCCTATAAAGCAAGTTAATGATGATTAAAAATAAAAATTATAGGTTAGCTATTAACTGTGCCAAAAACTTTCAACGAAAACGAGGAAATTGGAAACAGTTCAAAATTGACGCGGAGCTTAATTTAATGCTATTTTTTAGGTAGTGGGGATGAGAATAGTAAAAGATGCTTTTTATTTTTTTTTAATGATAATAACTTCTCGTATCCTATGTCTAATTCTATGGCAGCTCGGACTCTACAATAAAGAATGTCTCTCAAAAATATCTAGGTACCTTAAATACATAAGGCAAATAATTATTCAAATTACTAAAATGGATTAGCTCTATAACTGTTGGTATCATTAGTTATGTAGAGTAGATATAAAATAATGCTTTTGTAGGTTTACACATGACTTTGAACTTACTGACTTTTCTAATTTTCGTAACTAATTCTAAAAATCTTCACAGAATATTCTAGTTCGATCTGTCTTATAATCTCAACGTTCTGTACAAAAACAGCCATATTAAGTTCGATACTCACTTAAACTTTAAATAAATCAGTATCCGTTAGTACGTCCTTAACTTTTCACTGGGGAAAAGTTTATTGCTAGGATAATTTTTCCATTTTTGTACTCATTAGAGGTGTTATCGTATTTATTTGACCGTAATATATTTCTTTTTTTTTAATATAAAATTACTTTACATGTTTGTGTGTTTCGTCTTTATGAAAAAGTTATAAACTAAATTTATGTTTGTCAATGACTCACAGTGTTTCCCTGCGATCTTTAGTTAAAACTGAGTCGCATTGAAAAATATTTATAGCTCTCTCCCATTACTTGTGTCACCCAAAAATTTTAAGTCAAGGTTTCGTTCTAACTAATTCTTGCTTATTGTTTTACTAATTTATTTAGAAGCATATTATAACATCGTAAAAGAAGAAATTAATTAAAATTTTACTTAGATACTAAATAAAATATGTCGTGCTTTGAAAGTATGTAAAGATATGTTCATAAAAGTTTCATGCAGTTAAATTGATTTTGAAAGTCCATAAAACTTTTGGGGACAAAAACTCCAGACTGATTCATACAAATTAAAGACACGTAATTAATAAAAATGTTCAACCTTGTTAAACATAATCTCTGCATATAAGACACAGATGCTGCATCGATTTGTAAAAGCCATGCAAAACTTTTGACCTATTTTCGGTTTCCATTGATGCATTTTAGACGCACTCATAATCGTAAATGTGCTGAATTGATATCAATGTTGTTTAAATCATTTTATTGTTGTCTGCTTTGAATTCATGAGGAATAAATGATACAATATACATATTTGCAAATAAGAAGCATTTAACTTATTTTAGACTCATACTTGCGTCTTTAAAAATATTACAAGTTGATTAGAAATTGCATTTTTTTGTCATTTTTACTTATCTGTTCTTTGTAGACTCTGTATAATGCAACATTATATAACGTTGTGTAAATCAAGAATTCATATATGGGATCACTATGTACCGTGGTCAAAATAATAGATCTGCCTCACTAAAAGACATTTAATGCTCACTAAGGGTAACAATTAATGTAGATTTAGTATGAGAAATGTTAAGTATGTTTTGAAGTTCGTTTTTCCTCAATTGTGAATTACAGAAATGGACTGACTAAAATCTCAGGAAACTCTCGTGAATACTCGACACCTTTTTCCTTACAATGGAACACTGCCTACTGTGACCAAGGAGGTTGGTTCTTGATATATTTCTCTTTAATTGGGTTACGTTGTGAGCTAGGAAGTTGAGTACCGTTGAACTCATAAGATTCATATATCTCTCGTAATAAAAAAAAATAAAAAAAAACGATGCATGTAAAATGTAGAGCATGGATACATATGATTTTTGTCTACGAAGATTCGTAGACATTCCTCTTTCTTTACAAATACGATAATTGACAAGACTTTGTATGATTTCATATCTAATTCGTGTTGATACAATATGAATCACATCACACTTGAAAGAAAACACAATGATTCAAACCCTCTGATGTTTTTTGTAGAAGTTAGAGAGAATCTTACTAATAATATAAATGTGAAAGTTTAGATAGATGGATGGGTGGATGGATGATTGTTAGAGTTTGTACCCTAAACAGCTAAACAGTTCTAGATGAAATTTGGCATAGACGTAGACGATAGTCTGGAAGAACACATAGGCTAATCAGTTTTGTTTTTTCTTTTTAATTTCACGCGGACGGTGTCGCGGGCGAAAGCTAGTATTTTTATAAAATACTAACTATCTAGATAGATTATTGTATTTCTACAACTGGGCGTTATGAAAATGCTCTTTCTAATCGTGATATTTTAGTGTAGAAAATTCCAATCTTCCACTTGTGAACACATTTCATTGTCATCCACATGACAGGGGCTCGGCTAACTGTACTGGTACGGGAATTCGTAAATTAACTGGTGAAGTTAAAGCATGTACTCTAAGCCGTAAAATCATTGATGAAACAGGATGAATTATAAATAACTAACTAAAAAATTGCGTGCACGCGCGAAGTTCCCTCGGGTAAACTTAGTCTTACTAACCGTGAGCTTAAAACGTATTTCAGAGAGTATATTAACACATAAACAATAGAATAATGCGTAGATAATAATGCCACAAAAAATAATTGTTGGAGACTATTAGCAGAGCTGTATTTCGATGTTGATAGTATTCATATTGTTTACATACGATTCTACCCTATATACTGTTTACCTTCAAGCAAATATTTAGGTGTGGAGCTTTATGCAAACCTTTCGTTTTTATCGACTTTGTTTATAGCCTGGTAATATTAAATATTTGAGCGCATTACGTAAGAATAATTCCACCAAAACATTTATGAAAACTTAACACATACAAACGTATTAATGACTAATGAGTTGTGTGTAGATACAGCCACGTCACACGCGGCAAGCTTGTTTTAGATACAGAGTATATTTTCGTTCGTCAAAGATATCGTTTGCCATTGTAAAGAATACGATTGATTAGTAAATCCTAAGCAGATTTGAAACGTAAATGATTGACTCATGTTCAATTTGGGCGTGTCAGGTTAGTCTGGCTCACGCTTGTTGGTACGACTTGCAATATTCAGTTACGCTACCCCAGAATGTGTAACTGGTGCGTTATAAATAGAGGTCGGTCGAGTTGTTCGGTCCGCTACTACTCATGTGCAGAACAGACCGATCCATTATCTTACCGCAACTAATAAAAACTCGATGGAATTTTGACGTTGTTCTCAACTCATATTTATATGCAAACACGATTTATTTCATTACAAATATTAATAAATTCATGTCACTGATAAAACGGTTCACATCACTTGATACAAATTATAGAGAATAAAACTACTAACTATACTATTATTCAAGAGGTAAACACAGACAGTAATATTCCTTTAAAATGTTATTTGTGTTAACTACCGTCAGTCTCAATTCGTTGCTATTAATATTCACAGTTCATTTGCATGTAACCACATGACATTTGCATCTGTAATTTGATTGGTGGCCATGTAAAGTTAGTACTAGAAACAAGACATGTTTCTACACAGACGTAACGTCGATACCTGTTTAAATTGATTTGCACCTTCCTAAATCCTGAAGCGTCACCTAAAAGTTCAAGGCTTAACACAACGTTAGCCAAGTCTCGTATAAAAATCCTAAAGCGCGATTGTATTACGATATCGATATAACAGAATAGTTTTTAAAGTAGGAAAATATATGTTAATTTAATAATAAAAATATGAACATCAAAAAACATGTCGTTAATAAACACAAGTGTCTTATGTCGTAATTTTCCAACAATAAACAATAATATCAAAAGAAGTTTAATACGAAGAAATACCTATCTTCCCATTTATCGCATATCAAACAAAGGTTCTTTATAATCGTTGTGTCGTCCGTTATAAAGGAACTGTTTTAATAGGTAATTGTAATTCTCTCCGAATAACCTAAAAACAAAAGCTGTAATGAATTTTATAAGAAGTACTCGTAGATTATAAGTTTAACATTTATTTAGTTATGCATATGCATGTAATTAATTGTTTTACGACATTAAATGAATAATTAGGAAACGGCACCATATTTAGTACAAAACATTCGTAGCACTTTCACATAATGGTTACGAAAACATCGTAGCAAGTCGTAGAACTTTTTCCGATTAATTTATGTGGATTATATAAGTTAACATTTCTTAACAGAATCCAACTAATTGATTCAATTCTATCAATAATCAGTGAGCAATTGGTAAATTTTAGTTAACCTTTAAAGTTAATGAAAGTGTCAAATAAAAAATATTATGTATGTATAGTTCTAAATAACGCCTGCCTTATTTATGGTTAAAGATAACATTTATTTTTGGAATTGTCTATGTTAGTTTTTCGACTACAATTAAAATTCAGAGTGAACTTCAATCAAGCCCGTCGTCATTATCATGTCTAGGTCAACTGCGGTAACCTTAACAGAACTGAAAATCGTTGTTGGAAATGATATTACGTCACCATTTGCGCTTTACTTTTCGCGCTTGAGTTAAATATGTTTAACTCGTTACTAGATTACGTAAGAAACTTTTCTATTATATTCACATTAACTAGACGTGATGTAATTCTTTACTGTTCTGTACTTATTCATTTTTCATAAGATTCTTACAATGAGTGTACGTTATGAAAAATCTTTCCTAAGAGTTACCTGCTGTTGTGATGTAAGATGATGTAATATGGATGTGTGGGGAATACGAATGGATAAGATACGAAATGAGTATATTAGAGGAAGTTTCAGAGTAGTCCCAGTGGTAGAGAAGGTAAGAAGTAAATGGTTAGCATGGTATGGGCATGTTATGAGACGGGATGAAATGTATGTAAGGAGAACGTAGAGGTAGACCTAGGAAGAGATGGATGGATTGCGTGAAAGGTGATATGATCAAGAAGGGAATGATGAGTGATGACTGAGATGACGTATAGGGTGAGGTGGAGAAGCGGTCGTGCCGATAAGAAGGTGAAGACTTACCTATTATTATTTAAGTTTCTTTAATAAAATAGCGATCACTATATGTTTCTGTATAAGTGATTTGGCAAAGGACACTTATTTTATGGGTGCGTTTTACTGTAGCCAGGCTTGTTTTTCCAACATATAGTGGATTTTATAAACTAAAATCTCTTGTTTTTGTTGTAGATATCCAATAATTGAGAAAGTATTAAACACTTGATTTCTTTCTAGTAGGTACCTACATGCTAACAGTACAAAAATTGGAACGACTTAAAAGTTCTACATGGGTCAAGATACTTGTTTGTTAAAGGAATTCGCAACACAGGAAAAGGGAGTGATACCTTTTGTAAGCAGTTTAATTATATTTCCGGATTTTTTTTAACGAGAAAATATTTATTCGATGATTTAATATTTATAGATATTCAAACGGTGTCGTATATAAATCGTGCTTGCCAAAAATTATCCTAAGTTTATACTTAGGCGGACGAGGTGTTTCACATGCATATCAGAAATGCATATAAATAACATTAAGGAAAAATGTACAGTATATTTTTTACAAAAAGACCCCTTTTTAAACCATTTATAACTATGCTTGTAATTTAAATGTTTACAGTGGCAGTGCATACGAGGGACAATGGCAGAACGGCAAGAGACATGGTTTGGGCGTGGAGACGCGGGACAGATGGCTGTACCGGGGCGAGTGGACACAGGGCTGCAAGGGCCGCTACGGCGTGCGCCAGAGCACCACCAGTAATGCCAAGTACGAGGGCACATGGGCCAACGGATACCAAGACGGATACGGATCCGAAACATACGCGGACGGAGGTCAGTTCACTCATTCTTGGCGACAAACTATAAAAATATCAACGAAAACATTTTAATCCACGCGACCATGGCATTATTATACAGAACAATTTGAAATGAAACCACAAAGATTTTCACGAACGTTGCGTAACGTACTGACGGATAAGCAAACGTATGTCGGCGAATAGTTTTCTTACTCATTCCTGAGAACATTATTTAAGCTTTTGTTATTTACGTTAAAGTCAAAATGTGTACTCTAGACATAAATATAGAGTTCCTAATCGTCTAAATGTTAAATACCATCGTGAATATCACCAAATGACCCACATTATGTACTGCGCTAAAAAGAAAACCTTTCAGCTTACGCAATGTTTGCTACGCGGAAACAAAATGAATATTTAAAGTCGGTACGAGCACCCGTGTTATGGTTCATTTAGGTACAGAAATAACAACCGCATGTATTATAGTAATACTCGTAATATATGCCTATATTAATAATAAAGAATGATTTATATTATTATTATGCTAAATTCTACGTAACGATGGATGCGTGCCCTGTTCGTGCAACACCATAAAACAACGTCACGTAAGTCTTGACGCCAATCTGTTGAGTCATGGCCGCATTAAGATTTGTCATTCATGAAAAGAGAGGCGATGTTGTTATTCCTTTCCTTTAATATCACCGGTCATTAGTCATTAGCTATATCAACATGAATTTGAATAAACTTCACTTTTAACAGGAAATAGCTTTATGAGAATTAGTAATGCGTAAAGAAATACACGGTGATTGTAGCAGAATCACGCTATGAGGTAGTAAACAATTTGTAGGCGGGGTCCGTTGATTGGTCGGTTGGGATTTTTTTGGATATTGTATCGGGATGAAGATTTTTCAGCAGTTTAGTGTGTGAATGATGCGAGTGAGGTGGCCCTGCAGGCCGCAGCCCGCCCCGCGCCGCGGCCCTCGCGCCTATATATAGCGCAGGCACGCCCGCCCCCCGCCCGCTCCCCGCCCGCACCCCGCAACCCCGCACCACGCACCGACACACAATCGCGTCCACAGCTTATTTAATTCCGATATAAAAAAATCTTTACAGTCATTACACTGACCCACTAATGAACGATCGCTAATTTACTAATTAATTATTCCCTTCTATTTACGATCATAATTTATGGTTTTAGATACTAGCACAACATAATTAGTCACACGATAAAGACTCGAAATAACAATTGGCTTTTAAAATCGGGCCGATTTAAAATTGGATTGAATTGAACACTCTATGCCGAATAATATGGCGTAGAGACACGCGTAGCAAGGAACTTTTAATTTATATTTGCTACGGTATGAGAACATCACACTAAAAATGAACTATAATGAACCTTTGGCGCCCGAAAAGCTAAAACGTAATATCGTGATAATATTAATGCATTTTCGATTGGAAGCTGTCACGTTGTGTTGATACAACTTATCCTCGACTTATGATATAAGATAACCCTCCATAATCCTGAATATTACGATATTATGTGGTCAAAATTAGTACAAATGGGCCAAAGTGCTTTTTATAAATTTGCTGCAAAAAAAATCAATATGTTAATCTTAAAAAATATGATAAATTACCTATAACATAAACTAACTGACAGATTTGATCAATTGGCATAGGCACATGATTTTTGATGAATTGATTGATTTATGATGATGAAGTATTAGCTAGCCATATAGCACATTTCTTTTGAGCCATCATCTTATGACAAAAACATAGATAAAACTAGAGCTTACTTTTTTGATTAACTCTTTCTAACTGAAAATACAGTGATGAAAGCTCTAACTATCTTACAATGTTGGATCAAAGTCTTATATATCCATTATTCTTTGCAGGAACATACCAAGGGCAATGGATGCGAGGCCACCGGCATGGCTACGGCGTGCGGACGTCGGCGCCATTCGGGCTGGCGTCGCACAACCGCGGCGGGGCGCGCGACCGCGGCTCCCTGTCCTCGCTGGTGGAGGCGCTCGGCACGCCCGACCCCTCCGCCCGCCGTAACCTGCGCGTCGACGACGCTCGGGGTGGTTTCGTGCTGCAGAAGAGCTCTGATGAACCGGCTGGCAGACGAGGCTCTATCGTCGAAAAAACTAAAAAGGGCTTGTTCCCCGTATGTACCGTACAATTATTGTCGACCTTTTATTTATCCTAATAGATTTCAAAAATAGTAGATATAAACTATGTATGTTTCTGCCATGACTTTACACAAAATCAACTATCAAAATAAAGTATCATCATAGCGTTAAACCTGAATTAAATTGAAATATGCAAAAATGCAATAACTTTTCGCTTTACATGGCAAACTTAAATCGCTACACCTTGAAGTAATCGTATAAGCGTAAGTTTAACTACAATTATTTATTGAGCATTAATTTTGTTGTTAGAACTTCCGGAAGCGGCGCAGCACGGGCGAGCTGGACAAGCGCGGCACGGGCTCGGTGCGGTCGGGCGGCTCTGCGGGCTCGGCCTCTTCCTGGGTCTCGTCCGTCGAGAGCTCGCACTCCACCAACACGCGCGGCTCGCACCACACGCACTCCAACACCAGCTTTATTGTAGAGGTGTGTTCCGCTTATGTGTGTAAAATCTCTTACATTCGGTATGCAATATTGACAGCATCTGGATTATATGCTTTATAAACACCAGTCAGCTAAGAATCGGAAGTATTGGAACTGTATCCTCACCAACTAAACTGAATGATCATTGTGTATTATCACAAATGTATTACATTGATGATCCTTTAATTGTTCTGATCGACTTTTAATAAAATAAAGAATTAGCTTATGACCTTTATGTAATTTTTTTCCAGGATGAGCACTTGGACCCGAGTGTAACCGAAACATATATGGGCGAATGGAAGAACGACAAGCGAACCGGTTTCGGCGTCTGCGAGCGAACCGACGGCCTCCGCTACGAAGGGGAATGGCTCGCCAACAGGAAGTACGGCTACGGCGTGACGACGTTCCGCGACGGCACCAGGGAGGAGGGGAAATACAAAAACAATGTGCTCATCACGAGTCAGAAGCGCAAACACATGTTCCTGATGCGGTCGGCGAAGTTCCGGGAACGCGTTGACTCAGCGGTGAACGCGGCGCAGCGCGCCTCCAAAATAGCTTTACAAAAGGCCGACATTGCAATCTCTAGGTTTGTATTGGATCATTGGTTTATTTTTATACCACATAAACATACCTATTACCTACACAAACGTTGTTTTCACCTTTATTGAAATTGTAACCAAAACCCAAATTAATGTAGACAGTAAATAAGCTCCTGCGTTTGATAAAGACTTTCCTTAATAGCTAATGTTTTCTTCTCGCAAAGGAATTTACTATAACAAAACAATATGTTAAATACTTTAAAGTAAAACAAGAATATATAATTGCAGAACGGCTACAGCGCGAGGTAAGGCGGAGCAGGCGGACGAGTCAGCGGACCAGGCGAAGGAAGACTGTGATATAGCGCAAACAACTGCAAAGCAATTCGCCCCGGACTTCAAACATCCCGGCTTCGACAGAATAAGATTAAGAGACCGATATAGACAAAAGGCGTATGAAACGCAAACTCCCGCACCCGTTTTACAAGATTCTGAAAAGATCCTAGAAGGAAAGAGCATTCCAAATCATATCCCTCCGACGCATTCACAGCTTCCTCAAGCTAACAAAATTCCTAACGCTATAAACTCGAGAAGACCCTCAACGCAATATCCTAAAGCGATGCCACCTATGGACCCACGACTAGCTAATAACACTAATTATGGTGCCGACGACCGAGCGCTTGGGCCTCCTTACGACCCATATTATAATTCTAACAAAGATTGGGGTTCTCCGGGTAACTCACCGGCTCAAATTCAGGACAAACAGAGACAGTATATGACGAATGAGCCGATGAGTGGATACGGAATGCCTCAGCCGGGAGGGCCACAACCTCCTTCTATGACGTATCGTAGACAGGATTCTTTGCAACCACAACAAAGTATAGACCAAACACCTCAGCAATTCCTCAACCAAGGAAGAAGACCATCTGTTAGGCCAACGATGAACCAGCGTGCCCCTCCTCAGGAATGGAACCCGACTCATGGAATTATCCGACGACAAAGTATACTCGCCCAACCGACAAACGACCCACAAAGCAACACCTACGTCGATCCCGGTACGGCGTCCTACGGTCGAAATGAACTTCGAACCGGAGTTTTTCATTCGGAGGGACCACTCGATCACCAACGTCCTGCTGTCGACGCTCAAGGTTACCGACAGGGTCCTGAACCTCAGGCCTACCAGCAAGGACCTTTAGACCAACAAGTATACAGACAATCCGATCAACCAATGTATCGCCAGCCTATGTCTGATCAGCAACAATACCGCCAGCAAAACTTGCCGCCGGAGCAAGACATAGTGAATGGAGAACGGGAGCCCCGTCCGTTTACCGCACGTCCCTCTATAGATTACTTCGACCATTATAAGAGACCTCCCAGTAGAGATTCGAGCGTGGACCGGTATGGCAGACGATCACGTCAACCGTCCGTGGAGGCGGCGCCGCCCGGCGGGGTATCCCGCTCCGGATCGATAGCACCCCAGCCGCTGTCATCGTCGCGTCCGCCCTCGCGTGCGGCGACTCCCGCAGGGAACGGACATTTGGCGTCCGGTCGCGGTTCCCGAGCGGCATCAAGGGAGCCACAAGGATTCGAGGATTCGCTCCTGCGGAAACGCACGCTAGGTCAAGAAATAACACCATCACCTTACCAACCGAAACGGACTGAGAGTTTATACGTGGCACAAAATCCCACACCTCCCCCGCCTGCGCCGATGGGCGGAGGAGGCGGAGGTCGTAAGGTAAGATTTGTCAAATATTTACACATCTTAAAAGGGATAGTACAGCTGGTAAGTGGAATATTAACATTTTATCAACGTTCATAGTCTTATAGCATGAATCATAAAAATCATGCGTTCATTTTAGCAATCGTCCAATAACATCATCATTTTTTAGTTTTGTCATCAATACAAGCAAAAGGCGATAACTTTTATAATACTCAAAGTTCAAGGTAATTTACATGACAAATGAAGAAACTTATACCTATATAAGAATACGGCATAACCTCTTCTAGCCTGATGGAAAGACATCTAAGCTGTATATTTGCAATATGTTTCGTTAAATCATTGTGTTGTCGTATCCGTGACAATATTTTTAAGGAATGTACCAATTGATGAGTAACCTACTATTCTATTTTAATTTCGTTAATTATAGAAGATTAACATGAGGTGTAAAAATGTTTGAGTTCGAACATTATTGGACAGCGTCACGGCCGCTTGATTGTGTTATTTTTAAAACGTTTAGCCAGATTTTTCTGAGCTCATCGTTGTTTAGTTTTACATGAATAAAAGTTACGTACACCTAAAAAATATAATCACATCGTTATTTTCTTTCATACTGAGATAGCAAACTCGGTCATGATTTTTATTAAGTTTTGATAATTTTACAGGGGACCAGACATAAAAATAACAAAAGCCTTTTAACTAAACCTGTTGGCTTCCACTACTTGTGGCTGCGTATTGATACTCTTATTGCTTACTTACTTTATTTTTATTATTAACAAGATAACAAGATAATTGATACCGCAAGCGGCAAGTATGTAGCTAACAAACCAAACCATATTTTATTTTTTGACTATTTTTATTAAAAAATCGTACCAGTACCCACGTGATATGTCAAGCCATATCTATACTAATATTGTAAAGAGGAAAGATTTGTCTCTTTGGATTTTAGTATGTATTTGATTCACGCAAAAACTACTGGGCCGATTTAAAAAAAAAATCCTTCACCGAGGGAGAATGCTAAATAATCATAGAAAATAATTAATAACAAAGATACGTTAACTAAGTTTATTTAAGCAAACCGCATTTTAGGTTCAAGCAAATTGTAATTTTTCCTTCCCCTATGGCTTTCTGAATGCGCGGTCTTTCACCTTCCGCATCAAACGAAACCCTACCATACGGTAGGTTAGGTTAGGTTAGGTACCTAGTTATCAGTTTACTTAGTGTCCTATGTTTCTGGAGCCCATTCGATGCCCTACTCCATAATTATATGTTTTTTTACGATATCAATTTTTTTTATCAATTACAAAAAAATTAAAAGACGATTTTTATGTTTTTATTTTATACTTCAGTAAATCGATAATCCATATTATAAGCGTAAATAATTCTGCTTCTTATAGTGTTGCACGTTAATGCTAGTTAATTTGTATTCATTTTCATTCGTAACATTGCATATCTTAACTACACGTCAAACCACAGGCTTTTTAGATTTCGTAGATTATGAAGAAAAGTTTAGGTCTTCTGGAGGAACAATAGCCATATCAACTATATTTCAACTTTTTTACGCATTGTTATGCAACACGTAATAACATTAGTAGAACTAGAGCTTTTAAATGGGTCTGAACGAAACAAGTGGTACACGGCTAATTGCTTTTTAATATTATTCCGTTGTACGCGCAACTCTTTGCTACCTAATTGGTCTTTTGTAAGAGACGAAGTTTGTCTCGTTGCAAAATCCAAAGCAATTTTGCTGTAAGAGAACTGCGTAAATGTTTTATCTGGCTGAAAATTTACACTTTGATGCAGATTGCTGAAATTTACAGAGACAAATGGAAGTAAAAACTAAAGACAACAACAGATATCCCATTAAAATTATACCGTAGGCAGGTTCGTAGCTAACCGTAGCACTTAGGGATCATGTTTTGGGTTATCAAGGAGGACATTGAAATAAACTCCATAGACTATTACTTCTGTTTTCATAAGATATAATCATAAATTAAGTAGAACCTTTGGGTAAAAAATTCTGACCAAACTTTTTCTGTTTTTCTTTCCATGAAAACGCTATATGCTTAAAGTACCTTTTTGGTTTTTTATAAAATGACGAGGATGTGTATTATGTACATTTTTGGTACCTATCTATTATGGTGTTAAAATAATAGGATCCGAAAAATTGTTTCTATAGTTTCTGTACAAAATAGTTGCGGTTATGTTTTGCCACTGTTATCGCGTGATTCGACAACCGGCTAGGAGGTACTATCGTGCATCTGTGTATAGCGTAGATATTTTGTGACGACGGACGGCGGTGGGCGGCGGGCGAAGCGACGAGCGCTCAGCCCGTTCTATTTCTAAATCGAGACAGTCATTCGCAGTGGCTTTCCGCGCATCATCTCGTTGCATATATAAATAGAAAAAATAATCAATACCAGATAAAAGATAACAAATAGATTGTTATAGTGTTGCTAAATCATTAAAAAAATATTGAAAGCTAATTTTTCGCAAAAATTTTACGAAAACGGTAAAGCAATAATAAAGTAACAGACATATAGTTATATAGTTAAAGATGATGTGGTATCAAGGGGAAGAAGATGAAGACGATGATCTTATGTGCTCGCCGGCTATATTGGCGCGGCGGGCCTCCGAGAGCTGGATCAATGTACCTCCCGTCGAGGTAATTTATACGTCGAGGTAACACGTCTATAGTCTATACTACATAATATGTACATTACCGGCGCGATTATTACATTAAAACAAATTACCCAATCGTTGCTCTAATATTTTTTTTTAATTTCGTGGGGTGTACCTAGTAAAGGGAAAAAAATATCCGAACCGTAAACAAAACTATAAAGATATTCGGATATATCCGAAGGCCTAGCCTACAACTCATATAGCGTCTGTCTAATGTTGAAAGCAATAAAACATATAATACTGATCTTCTAATGTCTTCCTCTTTGCTTACAAAATGAATACAGCTTATCTTTAGTAATGTGTACCCGATGCCAAGAATTCGTAATATTTTCAAGTGCTTCTGGATATCGATAGCTCTGTGTGTATGATACTAACTTCGATTATATTAAACTTAAGCCTCGACCTATACCTGATAAAGATTTTCAAAATAACACTAAGTAGTAAAGACTCTAATTTTATCGTAGTAGGATTAAACTAACAACTAAGTTTTAAATAACTACATAGTGCGAAGATACAAGTTTTAGATGTGCAATTTGCGGGTTGATTCCTTGTTCGAAAATTTAAATATCTTCGTTCGCCTGAGCAGTATTTAAACGTACGTATTGTGTGGCAGATGTTGAGCACGCCACAGACCCTGCAGCGCAAGAAGTCGTTACCCGACGTTGGGGCGCTGCCGCGGGCTGACGGCGGGATGTCGCGGGAGGAGGTATCCGCGCTCGGCTCGGCGCGCCGTGAGGAGGTGCGCCGAATGCACGAGGAGACAGAGAAACTCAGAGCTAACCCTCTATTGTATTTAGTCAGTCCGCAAGTCAAGGTAACGTTATCTGTGTTATTTGGGTATCAGCTTTGCATAAAATTTATCAAAATGTATCGCAGTGCAGGTCACTATTGAGGGTCATCTAGTTTTGGACATCGTGACGTTATGTATTTTGTCGTGCATTTGAGCTCGGAGACTAGTTCAATCTCTTTCAGAAGCAACTCTGACTATACCTACAAAGTTTAACTAATTTAACAATGTCGAGTTGTAGTTCTTTATGTAAAAAAATCCTCATCATAGATCACGATACATTTGCATGACATTCATGTCATATCATTTGTAATTTCTACATTTTTTTATTGAAGCAACTTCTTAAAAATGTAAATATATATACTGTGCAATAGTACTTAACTTCTTGCAAAAGATGCAACTACTTCAACGAGATTTTCCTCTTGATTTAAATTATGTGAAAAGTGATTCTGTGAGTAGTATTTTTTAAATAGCATTAATGAATATTGTTTATTTCCAGGACTGGTTCTCGCGACAGCAGCTGGTTATCTTAGTACTGTTTATAAACATCTCGCTGGGCATTATGTTCTTCAAGTTGCTGACGTAGCGGCGGCGAGAGGCGCAACCGCGCCCCCATCTCGCATCACAACGCCTCTTTTGTACATATTTCCCTTGAATAAAACATCAAACATTGAAAAAACCAATGCAACATAAATATTAAAGTGAAAAGTTGAAACTCTGTTACCACATTACCTGTAAAATATATCATATATCGTACCACATTCGTACAAACGAACAAAACCATGTATTTACTTATAAGTAAGGACTTTGGTTTGCTAGAATACGATTAATGCTGTGTATATGTGCGATACGAGACATAAAGTGCAGAAAGGCCCCTTTAGGAACCAATACATACAAACTTCTTTATGATGTGAGAGTGAATATCTTTGAGTCCACTAAAAAATCGGTTGTTCGGATCACGAAATGAAAATAAACCTGCATATTGTAGGTTTTGGACTTGTTATTATTTTGAACGATTTAGGCAAAATGTTTATAATTTATGTTACAATGTTAAATATATCGTGTAGTTACCAAATGCTGTTTCCCTTTTATGGTTTTTGTTAAATTTTATTCGAAATTTTATATATCTTAAGAAAACATTCTTTCTCTAAAATTTAAATTTACAAAATAATGTTTTAATGTATTTATAAAAGAATGCTTTTATTAAAGTTGTAGTAGTCTTTCTCTTTTTAATGATTACCACGACCAATACGAAACAATATATGTAGTTTAGAATAATGTGGAGTCCAAAATAAAAGTGAAAATGAAAATGTCACAAACTGTAAAACGGTGACGTATTGTATGTAATAATAAAACCTTTTTATATATAATATTATCTACCGTCGAACGTTTTAAAGAGCGAAAACATATTTTCCTACGCTGTACAGTAAAAATTGAAAATTTTTAGATCAGTATCATTCTAAATTAAAACATTGGTGCACAACATTTTTACAAATTGTAGGTTTATAATACATTGAAGTCAATTTTCACGTACCCCAATATTTGATACATGTTATGTATGTATGAAAATATTTCATTATTTTAATTATACCTTAATGTTTATTACTATTGTTGTGGACGGTGTGCGAATGAGACTGTTGGATATTTGTACAACGAAAGTTGTGGATACGCGCAATTTTTAAATGTTAAATTAATGTTCGTAAGACAATTTTCGCAGTTTCATTATTGTGTAAAAAACATAAGTTATGTCTATAAGAGTTTTATTTACTTGTATCAATTTTATCTACGTTTCACAAATAAAATACTTTAACAAAACCTAGAGCGTATTTAATTTTTGACCGATTTCCTAAGAGAAGGAGGTACTCAATTGGTCTGTATATTTTTTATGTATGTTGCCGCATATCTCCGCCTCTGGTGGACCGATTTTTTTTAAACCTTTATGTAGAGGAAAAGGCAAATATTACTCTTAGAAGAGTTTTTTACTATTCATGTATTTAAAAATTAACGAAAAATGGTCCACTTCGATGTTAAAAAAACTTACAACTTTCGGTAATTATTTTAGTCCCAAAAAAACCATAAAAGTAAAAGGGTGTGAATATATACATATTTGAGAACAAACTCTATTAAATCCGAATACACAAAAAATTAAAACCGCCCCGAAACTTCGTTTTAATCTTGCTTCCTCATGAACGTTTCATCAATTAGATTAAGGATGTATGGCTTCTTTCAATAGAAAGGTATTCCAGTGGCCGTAGTATTGAATGGACATCAGTTTGACCTAGTTTATGTTGAATATTGCGATATTATGCCGAAAAACATTAAAGGCAATAATTACGGTAGTCAGGAAAATATGCCGGTATTTAAATTGTTTTTTTTTTTATAGATTTTTTGCTATCAAAATATTGTGCGTGTTGAAATTGTGTTTGTAAAAAATGGAAGTTCACTTTTGTTTAATTTTTTTGTTCGAGTATATGCTTCTAATGTTTTTTCGTTTATCAAGGAAAAAGATGATAACGACGATCCGATAGATCTGGATGATTTATTGCCAAAGATCGGTGAATTCGGTATCTACCAGAAGCTATTGTTGTGGCTGGTGTGTTTGCCCGCTTGCTTGCCGTGCGGCTTTTGCGCTTTCAATCAACTGTTCATGACGGATGTACCAGACCACTGGTGCAGAGTACCGGAACTACAAAATTTCAATCTAACTGAAGAACAACGGAAAATAATGTCTATACCACGTAAGGTAAAACTATAGATCACTTTATTTATTTATTTTTTTTACTTTTAATAATTAGGTAAATTACAACAATCAATATTGCTCTGTATATTTGTACGATTTTAAGTTAAAGATATTTTCTAGTTTTCACAATCTATTTTTATATATTCTTAAGTCAATTTAGTGTAAACGACAATAGCAAGAAAAAAACAATAAAATTGGCACTAAACTTATGTATTTTCAGTTAAGCAATAAGTTCTAAGGATTTTCCATCTTTTCCATTTAATTGGATTTATTGAAATTATTTTAATACAGAATCATAAGTTACTCAAATTATTAATTAGTCAGGAAAAGCATCCTGAAGCAACCTGTACATCTCAAATCGAGAATCTCGTTATGTTGCAAAAGACGAAATCTACAGGAAATAACATGTCCTTGTGCCTTCACCTTGTTGCATTTGCAACCTTGTGTATTGACATAGTTTCTTACACACTGCAATTATCTTTCAAGATAATGCATTTTTAAAACTAAAATTGTAAAATGTTACTTTGTTTCCATTGATATTAACTTCGAAAAAGTGCATTTAACAGAAATTGTGGAAACTTGTCTTCATCTTCCATAATTATAAACTTTAAATTTACTAATGTAACGTTTTAGAACTTTACTTAAATTTAATTCCTCGAATAAAAAAAAAACAATTATGGACTACACCAGTACTTATTTTTACCCAATAACTTCTAATGAAACCGATGCCTAAATTTCATACGCGGCCTCCGTTCCTAACTCAGTATTTTCTAAAATAACGTAAGACAACCAACCATGAGATTCTATTGAGCGAATAATAAAGATCTGATTGTTATATTTATTTTTAGGCAGACGATAACACCACTTTTGAGAAATGTTCACGGTATTCTGTTAATTGGACCGAAATATTATCTGCAAATAAAACAATTGAAATTAACACAAGTTGGCCTATGGAGCCATGTTTTGATGGATACGTGTACGATAAATCAGAAGTAAAATCCTCCATAGTAATTGACGTAAGTTTCAGTTTATTAAACATTTGTTTGTATGTCGACTTCATATTTATGTTTCATTTTATTTTTATTTTTCAGTTCGATTTAGTTTGCGACTTCGACGTTTACCCAACTTTGGGGTTGGTGGCCCTAAATGTTGGAGGGCCTATTGGAGTATACAGTTTTGGAATATTGAACGATCGCATTGGCCGCAAGAAATCCTTTTTTACCTGTCTAACTACCCTCCTCATTGGCAGTTTAATGACAGCATATGCACATGAGTATTGGTTTTGGGTACTTGCGAGAACAGTCGTGGGACTGACTATACCAGCCGTATACCAAATACCATTTATAATTTGTAAGCTATGTCATTTTATCAACAAAAATTGAAAAAAAAGTCTAGGGAGTAGTAGCAAAGTAAAAATGAAAACTTATATATTTTTTTAATTATTTTAGCTTTGGAATTGGCTGGACCGAATTATAGATCGTTTGTGACGGTCATGACATGCATATTTTATACTTTGGGATTAGTTTTATTATCTGGTGTAACGTACATGTTACGAGATTGGAGATCCCTCGCGTTAGCAACGTCCGTGCCCTTTTTCTTATACTACTTGTACTGGTTTGTGTTGCCGGAATCACCGAGATGGCTGCTGATGAGAAAACGATTTGAAGAAGCAAATAAAATTTTGAAATCCATTGCCAGAGTAAATGGTAAAGAGTTGCCTGTTGAGTATACAAATAAAATCCAACGGCAGGTATTGGAGCAAGCTATGAGCGGGGAGAAAGAAGCCGAGACGGCCAGCATGTTTGCTTTATGTCGAACTCCTAATATGAGACTCAAAACATGCTTGATCACTCTTAATTGGTGCGCCTCAGAAATGGTTTACGTCGGTTTAAGTTACTACGGACCAGCAATAGGTAGCAATCAATATGTGAGTTTCTTTCTGTCATCGGCGGTTGAAATACCGAGCTACCTTGTTTGTTGGGTGCTTATGGATCGAGTTGGACGACGATGGCCATTATGTTTGTCGATGGTTATAAGTGGTATCTTCTGTATTGTCACGGTGCTGCTCCCAAATGGTAAATCAAAATTTATCTAACTCTCTATTTGTGTAACGTGGCTCACAACAGGTTTTGAACAAAGCATAAAGTTATCAATCCATATAAATTATATTTACAGATGCAGAAACGGAGACTCTCATCCTGTATCTCATATCGAAATGTTTCATTTCCGCATCATTTTTGATAATATATCCATATGCCGGTGAACTTTACCCAACTGAACTGAGAGGCATTGGGATCGGGACGTCCGCATACATTGGGGGCCTAGGCTTAATCATTATACCTTTTATTAATTATTTAGTAAGTATTTTTTTCATCTAAGTAAGTGTATAAAGTACTTTTTGTTGTATATACAGACTTAAGTAATTAAACTTCGCATTACTCATCATTAGCATAATGAATTCGTTTTCCCAGGGATCCAGTAACCTAGTATTGCCTTTAGTAGTAATGGGAGCAGTGTCGGTGGTAGGGGGGTTAACGGCGCTACGGTTACCAGAAACACTGCATACATCATTACCTCAGACAGCAGAAGAGGGTGAGGAATTTGGAAAAGACTGGACTTATGCGGACTGCTTTAAATGTGGTGGCCAAAGGTTAAGACTATTTATTAATATTTTTCGATAAGGGCGTAACTTACTATTGGCTTACGGACTTGCTTATGATTAGATATTTACACATGTTCTCTTATACCTGCTATGATACACAAATATAAGAAATAAGCCATCCATTATCATACTTGCCTAATGACATGATAGAAAACAAGTAATATAAATAATATGAATATCTTTTTTAAACAGACCGGTGGCGGAGGCAGAATCTTATGAAAATCTAGACCAATTAGAACTTACACAACCTCCGACTGAGATGGATGATGAGCTATCGGAAATGCCTAATTTTCGTAGAAGTTCCATGCGTAAACTCGTCCGACAAGCAAGCATTGTTGAAACGCAACGAGACTTGGATGGAAATATGAAAATGACTTACTGGTTTTAGATGCGTAAAAATTTACAAGACCACTTTATACAATGTGTTTAGAATTGCTAAGCTAAGAAATGATACCAATGTTTAAATTTCAGTAATATCATTTGGAGCCACGAGCACCTTGCCCCTCCAATTTTTACTCTTTGCCTATCACGACGTAACTTTTCTGTCAATGTCAAACTGTCATATATTGGCCAAGTATACAAAAGTATTCTTTCCTTTATTTCCTTCATATAGTCTTAAATATTGATAAGTTTATCAATTAAAAGGATATTAGATTACTAAACATCATGTGGTACTTAAGAAAAATGTATTTTTTATGTTTCCTTTTAGTATGGACAGTTGTTATAGTAACAGGTCATTCGCATTCGCACTCACATTCGAGTGGGAACGAACCTCCGGCGTACAAATACTCGGCAAGTGCTAACCAAAAAAATGTGAATCAAGATAAAGCTCCGGAAATCGACTATGATTTATATGTAAGAGCATTAGGTTCAACTATTTTTATAAGTATAGTTCCATTTTTTATTTTATTCTTTATTCCAATTGACGGAAGTGTTGAGAAACAGCCACTGCTAAAGATACTGCTGTCCTTTGCCTCTGGTGGACTTCTTGGCGATGCGTTTCTGCATTTGATTCCACATGCTCTTACATCACATGATGATGGACATTCTCATGGACATGGCCATAGTCACGGTCACCATGAAGAGGGCCAACATGAACCTCATGACATGACAGTTGGTCTTGGAGTACTCGGTGGTATAATAACATTCCTTGTTGTTGAAAAAACAGTGCGTTTGTTCAGTGGAGGCCATGGACATTCACATAGCACAGACAAGAAAAAAGATGACAACAAATCAAAGAAGTCAAATAAATCTAAGAAGGAAGAAATCAAAGTTGCAGGATACCTTAACCTAGCTGCTGATTTTACCCACAATTTTACAGATGGATTGGCAATTGGAGCTTCCTTTATAGCTGGACAAAGCATAGGATACATTACAACCATAACTATATTGTTACATGAAATTCCACATGAGATTGGGGACTTTGCGATTCTTGTACAATCTGGTTGCTCTCGAAGAAAAGCTATGTTGTTACAATTGTTAACAGCCTTTGGAGCTATATCTGGTACAGTGATATCTATCTATCTTCAGGGCTCCAGTGATGGTCTGGTTTCATCACTTATTTTACCATTCACTGCTGGAGGATTTATTTATATTGCAACAGTATCGGTTATACCAGAATTGTTGGAAGGTTCAAATAACAAGTTTTCACAATCAGTAAAAGAGATAATGGCTCTCCTTGCAGGTGTATACATGATGGTTTTAATAGCCCAGTATGAATAGCTGAATGTGTAAATACAATTATTTTTTTTGTGTAAATCAAACAAATGCTTACATAAATCATCACAAAATTTCGATTTTTTTTTATTCTTATGAATTAAGAAAATATTTTTTTGAATTAAAAAATTTTAGAACAAGTAAATGTTTGTTTTAATTTGAAATACTAGTCGTTTTTTATTCTTCCTTCCATTATTTCCAATTGAGCTTCAAGATGTATCGTTTTTTATTCTCCCATTATATCTAACGAACTGTTGCCTGCGACTTCGTCCGCGTGGTAAGAAAACATACGAACTATATAAATGACAAAAAGCTACGTATCCCTCGGGAACCGGACATTTCTCGAGCATGAAGCTTATCTCATGTGTACTCCAGACTTTGTTTTATATCTGTGCCAAATTTAAATAAGATATGTTGTACCGTTGCAGAATGATCGAGTAAACATTAAAAACTAAATTAATGAATCCCACGGGAACCATAACTATTCCCGGGTTTAAAAAATAGCCTATGTGTTCTTCCAGACTATGCTCTAAACCTGTGCCAAATTTCATGGAGATCCGTTCAGCCGTTTAGGCTACAAACGCTAACAAACATCCATCCATCTAAACTATCGCATATATAATATTAGTAAGATTGAGCTTCAAGATACGTACAGCAGTTTTTAGCTATCACAAATGAGAGAGTTTTGTTGCTATCTTACAAGTAATAAAAATATTAAATTCTTATTCACCATTGTACCACTAAAACTTCAAGAAAAGACTTCTTTATAAGAATGAAGTCAGATTCAACCAAAAGAAATTCATTTGTCAGTGTGATGGTGCATCTTCCCTTCTATTTTCATATAATTATCATCAGATATTTATAATCTAAGCTGTTTTTCATTAGCCCTTTTTTAAAATAAACTTCTAGATATTACTGGTTATCACACCAAGTAGACATTATCAATACTGCACCAGTGTAGCGAAATGTAAGATGGTGTCTACACTCATCCCCTCACTTAAAAACATCTTTAGTCATATATCCTACTAACATGGTAATCTTAGACAAATATAAACATAAAACAAAATTAGTAACTGTTAGCTTTAGCTTAAATAAAGGAAAATAAAACAAAATGTAGAGAATGCAGATGTTTATTACTTATTTACTTCTTCTTAGATACACCAACAGTACGTCCTCGTCTGCCAGTTGTTTTGGTGTGTTGACCACGCACACGGAGACCCCAGTAATGACGCATACCCCTGTGGGCACGGATTTTCTTAAGCCTTTCTAAGTCATCACGGAGTTTGGAGTCCAAGTTAGAAGAAGTCAACTGACTGTATTTTCCATCAACAATATCCTTCTGTCTGTTCAAGAACCAGTCTGGAATCTTGTATTGTCTAGGATTTGACATAATAGTGACAATCTTTTCGACCTGAAATAAGTAATAGGTAAATAAATATCAAACTATATTATGTATGAAAATTGGATGTAAAGTCGTTAAGTTTATTTTTATGTTAGTCATTTAATAAAGAAATTGTCACACATTTAAATAGAATACTAGTAATCGTTTTATGCAACAACAATATATATACCTCTTCTTCTGTACATTCACCAGCGCGTTTATCCAAATCGATGTCGGCTTTCTTTAGCACAATATTGGAGTATCTGCGACCGACACCTTTAATAGCGGTCATGGCAAACATAACCTTACGTTTGCCATCAATATTCGTATTCATAATACGAAGAATATGTTGAAACTTGTCCGGTATCACGAGCGACTAAAACACAGTAATTGAACATTTAGTATAAAAATAACACAATTGTTGGCATCAATAAAGTATAGTAGTATTGTTTAACAATTTTAACATCTAAATTATATGAAGATTAATATAAAAACATAAGATTTAATACCATTGCGACTAAATTCTACAGCCTAACGTCGGAAAAAGAACACAAGTCAATCTGTCAAAATAGAAGGAACAACAAACTAGACGTGAGCGTTATTTCACGTCACTAGTTACAATCACCTGTGACGAGATATGTAACGGCGTCACTAGTTTCGAGTCAAATTGAA
>NW_013525102.1:1858991-1887333 GCF_000836215.1 Papilio polytes | reverse complement strand
AAAATCACTAGTTTTGAAACATGTGACACCGAACAAATCACTAGTTTCGTTACGTTTCTCGAAAATGACGTAACGACTCACGCCTACAACAAACGTCAATTTTAATGAAGATAAGAAATTACAGATTGCTTTGAAATTTTCCATTATTCTTTATGGTTTTCGCTTATTGGAAATGTTTTAATGCAGACACTTTATTAAATTCTTATTACTGACTTGACTTTTTACAGCAATAGTAATAGTATGAATTATAATATTGGGCTTATAAATGATAATCTTTAAAGTTACTAAATAGTCAAAAATATTGAAGGGAGGGAGATGACTTTTTTGTTGTAATGTTTTATCATGTGAATATGGTAAAATTTAATTGTTAAGTTTAGCAGTTAACAGGTATAAAATCCTAATATTAAGACTTTTTTACCAAATAAAAGGTAGATAGACGAATGCAAATGTCATTATCTAATTTAACAAAAAGTTATCCTCTTGTCTATGATTCACATTTCATGAGTGTTCCGTCGTGTGCCGGTTTCCACTTTCTTCTGTTAAACGAATTCAATCTAGTTGTAAGTTAAGAAAAAAAATAATAACCAACCATGCTCGCGGAAACGACATTATCACTAATACAAATATTAGAAAAGACTATATCACCAGGTAAGCTAAAACATGTTTCCTTTCTATAGCATGGCGTTTCATTTTATTGTCAACGGACATTTCGCACGTAGCATGTAACCGCTTTTCATTCTGTACTCTGATTATTAAATTATCATACAACTGTTCTTAAAGTTAACAATTCAAATTACCAACACACCATGAAACATTATTATTAAAAAGATATTAGATTCGCTTCACTTTTTACTATGACATTTACTTCTGACAATTTCGAAAGAAATTTCTAGCGTATTTAAAACCTATTACAAATGTTGGAAAACACACTTTTCACGATAATGTGGATAATATTTATCTCTGCTATCAATATTAATAATATTCGCCCTAAATCTTATCTTTGTGTTGTCTTTGTTTCATTATGTTTTTGGTTATTACAATTTCAATTGTTTTTTAATGTCGTTAAAATATTTTATTCTGAACTATAAAGGCACTATGTGAATTTCAGATCGAAATGAATTGGAAGCTGCAGAGAAGTACCTTGACCATGCAGCGGTCACTAACTTCACCACTTTTATTAAGATGTTGTCAGATGTACTGGCACAAGGAGGGAATAGTCAGGTGGCGCGAATGGCTGCAGGACTTCAACTAAAAAACCATCTTACATCTAAAGACCCCATATTAAAGCAACAGTACCAACAGCGTTGGCTTCTGCAGCCAGAAGATATAAGATTATACATAAAGAAAAATGTAAATGTTGCAATTTTTTTTTAATATTTGATTAAATTTGATAAAAATCTTATTTTTTATTGTTTTTTGGTTAGATTTTAACAGCAATTGGAACAGAAAACAGCAGGCCTAGTTCAGCAGCTCAATGTGTTGCATATGTGGCAGTAGCAGAACTTCCAGTAGGCCAATGGAATGACCTCATTCCCATGCTAGTGGAAAATGTTGTCAATGCTCAATCTACAGAATTAAAAAAGGAAGCCACACTAGAAGCCATTGGTAAGTGTATTTAATGAGCTAATTTGCAAGAGAATTGCTTAGTTGTCCTTTGGTATAAAGCTAAACTTAAAAAAATAGTATTAGAGTGACTCATCTCACTGAATTTATGTTCTTATTGGAAAACCCTTTCTTATTGTAGATATTTTAATTGAAAATTTATCATCACTAAAGTACTAAAAAGTATCAAAGACTAGTTGAAGAATATTTATTCTTACTTATTTTCAAGATGATGCCTAATATATGAAATTTTTAATCTAATTTTCTAGGCTACATCTGTCAGGAAATAGATGCAGAAGTGTTGACGGAACAAAGTAACCCAATTCTAACAGCAATTATCCATGGCATGAGGTCCACTGAGACCAGCAACCATGTTAGGCTTGCAGCAACTCAGGCCCTCTTAAACTCGTTAGAATTTACTAAAGCTAATTTTGAAAAGGAAATTGAAAGAAATTTCATCATGGAAGTAGTCTGTGAAGCGACACAATCAAGTGATATGAGAATTAGTGTTGCAGCTTTACAATGTTTAGTAAGTATTGCATTTATTTTAGACTAGCTGTTCCCATGCGGCTTTATTTGCATGAATTTATGAAAATTTTATTTTATTGCTTACATTTGGCAAATTATCAATTGCAAATGTCAAATTGACATGACATTACAATGGCAATCTTGCTTCTTGATGTTGGCAGTTCATATAGTATGGTCTCTTTCCCACATTAGTGTTTCTATCCAATTTATTTACCCTCTTAGTTTAAAAGCATGAAAATACGTAGCCTACAGCATGACGTAAGTGTAGGGCTTTTTATTAAAAAAAAGTATTGTTCAAAAATATGCTGTAATTGCTGACATCTTAGGTAACAAAGTAGTGTGTGTTTACACTTTATTATATTAGTATAGATATTAATATCCCTTAAGGAATAAAGGAATCCTTACATTTTTTTAAATTAATTTTGATGTTTTAACTTTAATATATTATGTAATTAGAAAATTTGATTAACAATAAATTGTTTCATGAAATTCCAGAGTAAAGGTAATGAATAACTTATATTTAAATCTGTATTTTATAATATGTATAAATCAAAATGTTTTTTCAGGTTAAAATTCTTTCTCTGTATTACCAATTCATGGAACTATACATGGGTCAAGCATTGTTCCCCATTACATTAGAAGCCATGAAATCTGATGTAGATGAAATTGCACTTCAAGGTATTGAGTTTTGGTCCAATGTCAGTGATGAAGAAATAGATCTTGCAATTGAAGAGGCAGAGGCGGCAGAAGCAGGTAAAAACTTTTTAATTTTTTGTAATGTCTGATAAGGATAAGAAAGAACAGAAGTTTCTTTGGTCTGGAGTAGATTGTTTTTTTAAGATTTACTCATTGACATGACATTTTATGTTTTTATTTATAGGACGCCCCCCAGTTAGAACATCAAGATTTTATGCCCGAGGTGCCTTGCAGTATTTAGCACCAATACTTATGCAAAAGTTGACTAAACAAGATGATTCCGATGATGAATTAGAATGGAATCCTTCAAAGGCTGCATCTGTGTGCCTAATGCTTCTTTCCAATTGCTGTGAAGATGAAATTGTACCACATGTGTTGCCATTCATCAACTCAAACATTAAGAGTGAAAATTGGCGATACAGAGATGCCGCTCTAATGGCATTCGGCTCCATATTAGGTGGCTTAGAAGCAACAACACTCAAACCATTAGTTGAAAATGCAATGCCAACTCTTATTCAAGCCATGTACGACTCAAGTGTCGCCGTAAGAGACACAGCTGCGTGGACTTTCGGTCGGATTTGTGAAATTGTTCCTGAAGCTGCTATAAATGATACCTATCTTAAACCACTATTAGAAAGTCTTGTCAATGGTTTGAAGGCAGAACCACGTGTGGCTGCAAATGTGTGCTGGGCCTTCACAGGCTTAGCCGAAGCGGCTTACGAAGCAGCGGACAGTGGAGACGACAAACAACCGCAAACTTATTGCATGTCCAACTTCTTCGATTTTATTATTCAACGTCTGTTGGAAACGACGGATCGTCAAGACGCGGCGCAGCACAACTTAAGATCGGCCGCTTATGAAGCGCTAATGGAGATGGTTAAAAACTCCCCCGCCGATTGCTACGTGACCGTTCAAAAGACGACAATGGTGATACTGGAAAGACTGCAACAAGTTTTACAAATGGAGAATCACATATCTAGTCAAGCTGATCGCTCTCAATTTAATGATTTACAAAGTCTTTTGTGCGCAACCCTGCAATCCGTGTTGCGTAAAGTGACGCCGGAGGACGCGCCGCAGATATCGGACGCTATTATGACGGCGCTGTTGACAATGTTCGCCGGCAACGCTGGCAAAGCAGGCGGTGTTCAAGAAGACGCCCTCATGGCAGTTTCCACTTTAGTCGAAGTATTGGGAGAGGGCTTCCTCAAATATATGGACGCCTTCAAGCAATATTTATACGTCGGACTTAAAAATCATCAAGAATATCAAGTTTGCATAGCGGCAGTCGGTCTCACCGGCGATATCTGCCGCGCTTTAAAGAGCAAGGTAACATTTTCAACAATGTCATTTACATATTAAAATTAAACATTGTCCATTAAATTAATAAACTGGCAATTTTACAGGTGCTACCATATTGTGATGAAATTATCTATCTTTTATTAGAGAATCTTGGAGACCCATCCATTCATCGTTCTGTTAAACCTCAAATATTATCCGTATTTGGCGATATCGCTCTCAGTGTGGGTCCAGACTTTGCTAAATATTTCGACGTCGTAATGCAAATGTTGCTGCAGGTAACGTATAACACATTGCTATATTACTTTACTTATAATTTTTGTGTATGCTAACTCAGTACAATTTCACAGGCCAGCAATGCTCAAGTGGATCGTAATGATTATGATATGGTTGAATATTTGGGTGAGCTGCGTGAGAGTGTGCTGGAGGCGTACACCGGCATCATCCAAGGACTGAAAGGTTCTACGGGAGAGGTAAGAATACAAACAACTCCACATTGATTTCGATAGAATATGTTCCCATTGCTATTATGACGAATTAAATGAGATTTCCGATCCTTTGGTGGACAAGGAGTTAACAATTTGCCAAAGAAATGGTATACTGGCCACTAAAAACCATTTAGATTTTTAACAAAGACTAGCTTTTGCTCGATCCTTCTACCAGAAATCCATCCAAACATGCAAACTTTGCGTCGGTGGCTCAGGGTTTTGAGCACCTGTCTTGAAAACAATAGGTCTTGGGTTTGAATCCCGCCATGTACCAAAGTAATTTTCGATTACTTCCAACTTCATATGTACATAATTTACCTGTCGTTCTCATGGTGAAGGAAAACATCGTGATGCAACCTCCACATATCGGCAAAGAAATTCAAAGATGTGTGTAAAGTCAACCAACCCGCATTTGGCCAGCGTGGTCAATTAAAGTCACCCCTTATTAGGGTAGGCTCTGAGCCCCTCAGTGGGGACGTATAGTGAGCTGATTATGATCATACTGCTGGTTTAAAAATTGAAATCCTGTAGTGTATATTTGTTTGAGAAGTTTGGCAGTGAGGTGAGTTGTGAGTGGTGTCGGTGCGCAGGTGCGGTCGGACGTGGCGCTGGTGGAGCCGCACGTGCCGGCCATCGTGAACTTCATGCGGCTGGTGGCGTCGGAGCCGGAGCGCACGGACGGGCACATGTCGGTGGTGGCGGGGCTGACGGGCGACCTGTGCACGGTGTTCGGGCTGCACGTGCTGCCGCTGCTGGAGACACCGGTGCTGCTGGAGCTGCTGAAGGCGGCGCGTCTCTCGCGCACGCCGCGCACCAAGACCCTCGCCACCTGGGCCACCAAGGAGATACGCAAACTCAAGCTGCAGATGCCCCTCAACAGCTGGTAACCTCATCGTTCCTTTATCTTCACACTAGCTATTGCTCGCGACTTTGCTCGCGTCACATTACAAATAGTAAAAAATATAGCCTATGTTACTCACTGATAACATAGCTTTGTAATTGTGAAAGAATTTTTGAAATTGGCTCAGGACTTTTTGAGTTATTTCAATACAATACAAAAATACAAATCTTTTATCTTTATAATGTTTATTTATTTACACAAAAACAATTACATGTTCAGTTATGTTAATGATCAGGAAATATAGTTTTGCATTTTGGAAAATAACATTTTTTTTATTAATAAATAAAAAATATATTAGTACTTAGATGTGAGATTTGTATTCAATCTACATAACATTTAATTTAATTTAAATAAATCGCATTAAGTGATAATATTTTATAGCCACTAAATACAAAATTTTATTTAAATAATTTGTGCGTTTTTTTGTACAACCAAAAGTTGCAAATAACTTTTTGCCAAGTGTAACCATAGATATATAAGACTAAAGACCACTGCTGGTAACTATTTATTATATTGAGAAAGCTAAATATGTATCTCTTTTCAGATTTGGAACTATGAAAATCATCACTTATTTAAAGAAGTCAACTCACTGCTGGTAAACTCAAGTGTTGGGAGGTCATATTATTTCATTATTTGTAAGTCGTTCGGTGCATTTGCTTCTATAATTCAAGCAATATAAGAATTTAAAATATATTACGATATTTCAATTTAAATATATCACTACATTAAATTTAATATAAAAACATTTTTTAGTTATATAATGTATAAATTTTGGTGTATTGTAATTGTTATATACATGAGTTGTTACCAGTGCTTCTTCAATAAGTTTTAGCTATTTTTATATAATGTTTTATTCGAGGGTAAATTAATTAGTAAGTTGTCAAGTTGAAGCATTGCACCTGACGCAGCATTCTGAGTACTGTATGTATGCCTCACCATAATTTCCATAATGTTCTTAATAAAGTCGAAGCATTTTTTCCTATTTGGTATTAGTAGATACAGACGGTGGCTGTGGTATCTTACGTACGTGACACTATTGTGATTGTATGGAAGCGGCCGAGTATGGAAGTGGATGAATGTTACTATAAGGCATGCACATATGCAAGGGACTGTGAATTTTTATAAATTATTATTACGTTTTGTAAGGATTATGAAAGGATGAATGCAGGGAATGAATAAATGATATGAATGAATGATTGTCACAGATATTTTATAAATTTAGGCATGTGTCAATCTTTTGAGGGTTGGTATAATGTATAAGGTTCCGTCAAGTTTATTCGAGCGAGATAGAAGGACGCCATATTGGTGAAAATTACTTTAACCATCATAAGTCTTCTATAAATTAATATTTATCGTAATTATTTTCTACATGTTAATCTTCTTTTGTTGGTATTATTTGTATAACAAGTTCTGAAAATTTTAAGTTTAATTTTACAATATATAAAAGTAAAAGTAAGTGTTTCATAATGCCCATGTGATGGTTAAAGTGATCCCTGCCTTCTCATCCAGCTTCGTATAATTTGTACATATGTAATTAAAAAAGATTTTACTTTACATTGTTAAACTATCGTGGCATTTTAATATTAACCGCGGTATTTAACATTTACCTGTAACTGTCCATTAAAAAAAACAAGATGCACTATTATGAAATTTAACATGAATCTCAGGTAATTTTTGTGATTTGTACAAGTTATCATATTATTCAACTTCAAATTAACAGTACAATTTTATATTTTACAAGGTTACTTATAAAATCGTATGAAGTCATATCAATTAAGACTGCCGTGGATTAAAATGTTATCGAAATGTTAATGCACCACAACCCAACTGAGCTGTGCTCAGCGACTGCAATGCATTACTTGTTTTGAAATTTACGAATAATTGACAATAACTTTTCTTTCAAAACAGTTGTTCCTTTTCAATATCTATACCTAACGAGTGCCTTTAACTTTGACGAATTTCTGTCTGTTGTGTGAATATTGTGAAGTTTAATGTTCTTGTAGCCACATCTATGACGGCAACACCCAAACTAACGAAAAACGTTATGCTAAAGGGCAATATTTAAACGCATTAAACCAGGTTTATAATTTGTAGAGTGTCTGCTAGTCTGTGAGCATCACTGACAGGGATGATGTTTGCGAGAATTATGTAAGATTTTTTATGAGGAGTGTGTAGTCAAGCAAGTTTATGTTACAATTCAATTTGCATGTCTGAGTCTGAAGTAATCAGTTGAATCGCAGTTCTCATATTTCGTACTTATGTCAAGGATGATAGGAGAATGTGTGAGGACTAGTGCCATGCCGTGAAAGGTTCTGATGTAGAATCATAGGCATTGAGTCGATGCGTACCACCCACTTTTCCTGCGCAAATGAATATTAATTGAAATTATTTTGTTACATTTTTTATTTCTTTTTGTTATGCCTATGACTACTATTCTGTAACTGTTCTAATGTAATAAAACATTTTAAAGTTAAATGAATTTTCATTACGTCTTACATACCTACACCTTTTGAGCTTTTGGGATGTTCAGCTTGAAGTTTTAAAAATATTGTCAAGACATACATAAGTACACCTGTGGGAGGTGACAATTGAGTTTTATAGAAAAATAATTTAACGTAATCTTAAGTACCGGCCAAGAGTATATAAAAAGTTTACTTTTTCGTCAGTTTAATCTAAATTGAAAGATTCCGCTTGATTCCATTGGATTTCGTACTCGGTTCTTTTGATCGCAATATTAAACTATCTGTCAATCCCAATTTAGATCTCAATATTGAATCTGTATCTGTCATATGAACCAGCCCTCTTCTCTCACAACTGTAATCTGTCATTTTACTTGAAATTCTGCTCCGTGCGGTTCAACTTAGCCTCTTATATTATTTTCGTAGGTGCTTTTAAGTTTTACTGTAATTTTCAAGATATCTAATTATTAAAAATAACAAAATTTTATATTTCATGTAAATTTTACTTACAGAATTAACATATAAAAAGAGAAAATGAAGCCGCCGTACAAAATAGGTAATATACTCATTTAATTTCTAATTTACCTTGTTACTACATATGTATTTACAAACTACGTACGTAAATACATATTGTATACTTTATTATAAATTTTAGTTTGGTCTTTAGCTATAAAAGGCGCCTTTATCAATCATTTAGGTTATCTTAATTCCCATGTGTCTGACATGCCAACAATAACAAAGATTACACCATATTAATAGTTATTACCGATGTATATTAAAAGAAGTGATTTAGATAGTATCTTTTCGATATTATCGATAATTTTATGATTTCAAGATTAATATAGGATTTCCATTGCAATGGTATTCTTTTTTAGCGAACTTGAACTTGGCTGAGTTGGGCCGCAATGAAATAATGCTAGCAGAGAAAGAAATGCCAGGACTTATGGCTTGTCGCCGCAAGTATGCCCCTGGTCAAATTCTCAAAGGTGCCAGAATAGCTGGGAGCCTTCACATGACAGTACAAACTGCTGTACTTATAGAAACACTCATTGAATTGGGAGCAGAGGTAAGTCTATGTATTATATCTTTTTGTAGTAAAAGCTATAATTTTCAAAGCAATTATTTGGGGATCCAAAAATTAGAACTTTTCATAAGAGACTATTATAAGTTATGTTAAGTCTTAAATTGATTTACCCATTTTTGCTTAAATTTCGTGTGCATTTAACCACATACATAAGATCAGTATTACATATTTATTTGCAACATGGACTCATAAAAGATGTTTCTCATATTTCAAAACCACTGATAAGCATTAAAAATCTATATTACCTTTTCTAACCATATCTTTTAAAACATTTAAATATAGGCCTGATATGATATCAAGAATGGAAAAGATTATACTATAAAAATTTAGATAAAAGAGAAAAAACTCTAGCAATTTTTCATTCTACTAAGTTTACTCAAAAAATTGACTATGTAGAAGGTCATCTACAAGTAAAATAGCTTGATATATTGATTTATATTCTTTGTCAGTAATCCAAAGGCACCAAAAAATGATGGAAATCTTTTAACTTCATAAGTAAATAAAATCCCTATCCTTAATACAATTTTGCAACTAACCAAAATTTATACAAGAATTGGTCTCTTTATAAAATACTAGCTTTCGCCTGCGACTCCGTTTGCGTGGGACTAGAAAAAAACAAAACTGAGTAGCCTATGTGTTCTTCCAGACTATACTTTACATATATGCCAAATTTCATCAAAATCTGTTAAGGCTACAAACCCTAACAAGCATCCATCCATCCTTTTAAATTTTACTCATTTATTATATTAGTAAGATTGTACTATGAAAGAATAGATGTTTTATTTCCATTAAAAGATCTTTCATCATGTTTCTATCAATATTCATCTCATTGATTTTATCATTATTGATAAGTTGTTGGAAACAAGCTTTATCTCTTCTAAGATAAGGGAGTTCTCAAATGAGATTAATGTCTACTGATTTCATATCAAATTCTTAGCTGTTAAGTTACACATCACAAAAAAATAATATTTGCAATGATAATAAGTATTTTATCATTCATTTCTGTATGAAAATCATTGACGCATGATTTTTAAACAATCATTATGTGAAAACACTCCTTATCTGTTATGATAATTTTGTTGAACTTATGTGAGTAAGAGGTTATCAGTTAACTTTAATCTGAAACAGTGATGCAATATTTAAATCTATACTGAACAATTCTATTTTGAAAACATAAAGGAAAAATGCCTTTGAGATTTTGCTTATTGTTTTTTTTACATTAGGGTTGTCAAAACAGTTTCTTCCTTAAATTTAACTTGTAGAGTATTTTGTTTTTATAATTTGTATTTTAATTTAATTTCAGGTTCAATGGTCAAGCAGTAACATATACAGCACGCAGGATGAAGCTGCAGCTGCTCTTGTAGCCCGAGGGATACCCATTTATGCCTGGAAAGGTGAAACTGAAGAAGAGTACACCTGGTGTATTGAACAGACACTCATCTTTGCTGATGGCAAAGTAAGTAGTGAGAATTATTTCATTTCTTAATTATTATTCAAAGTTAATTTATAAAATAAGTTTAAACATTGTAATTATTGTTTTTAAAATGCTATGATGTGCCATAAAGTATCATACTTATTATTGTAATATTATTATAATAAGAAAAATTGGTCTTTGGTAAAGAAGAAAATAAATAGTTTCTCATTAACAGTTGCCTACATTTAAAACTTTTTTTTAATTTGTGTTTTTTCTTTTTACAGCCTCTTAATATGATATTAGATGATGGTGGTGACTTAACTAACTTGGTACACAAGAAGTATCCACATCTTTTAGAAAATGTCAAAGGCATTTCTGAGGAAACCACAACTGGTGTACACAATTTGTACAAAATGTTCCGTGAGGGACACTTGAAAGTTCCTGCAATAAATGTCAATGATTCAGTGACAAAAAGCAAATTTGATAACTTATATGGATGCAGGGAGTCACTATTAGATGGTATCAAGAGGGCAACTGATATTATGATTGCAGGAAAAGTGTGTGTGGTTGCTGGTTATGGTGATGTTGGTAAGGGCTGTGCACAAGCTTTTAAAGGTTTTGGAGGAAGGGTAATTGTCACTGAAATAGACCCAATTAATGCCCTTCAAGCAGCCATGGAAGGATTCCAAGTGACCACCATGGAAGAAGCCTCTGAAGTAGGCCAAATATTTGTCACCACAACAGGAAACATAGACATTATTTGCAAGGATCATTTCCTAAAAATGAAAGATGATGCAATAGTTTGTAACATTGGACACTTTGATTGTGAAGTGGATGTTGCTTGGTTGGACAATAATGCCAAGAAAGTAAATATTAAGCCTCAAGTAGATCGCTATGAATTGGAAAATGGAAACCACATTATAGTACTTGCAGCAGGGCGACTTGTCAACTTGGGTTGTGCTACAGGACACTCCTCATTTGTTATGTCCAATTCATTCACTAATCAAGTTTTGGCTCAAATTGAATTGTGGACCAAGCACAATGCTTATCCCATTGGAGTTCACACTTTGCCTAAAAAATTAGATGAAGAAGTAGCTTCACTTCATTTGGACCATCTTGGTGTGAAACTCACAAAACTAACACCAAAGCAGGCCAAATATATTGGTGTACCTGCTGAAGGTCCTTTCAAACCAGATCACTACAGATATTAATTGTGTAGTAGAGATGGAAAGTAACAACCAAACTATTTTTCTGAAATGATTTATCATATATTACTTGTAAGTTACAAGAAAGTGTGCATTTAAAGTTTACAGAATTTTATACATTGCAAGTTTATATTGAAAAATATGCGCTAGCCGTGGAGTTTCGGAAACCGCAACCCCTACTACTACTACTACTTGCGCATTGAACATAAAAGCAATAAACATTGTTTCAGTTTGCATTTTTTACTTAATGACAAGTTGTTAAATGTTATTTCACCTATGGTACAATAAACAAATCAGTAATATTAAGGGGCCTTTTATTTAATTTATGACGAGTAAAACCTTAATAATTCTCTATCTGTCGGTTTTAAAATGCATTTATCCTTCAAATTCACTACCCATCCAGGTTCTAAGCCATGGAAGATCTGCCGAGGATCTTTCCTTTCACACAACATTGTATAGAATGAGTCATTTTCTAGTTGTGGCAATTCATATCCATATTTTTGTGCCAATTTTAGTCTTTCTTGTGATATCATTTCTGGATCAGCTAAATAACCTCTGTTTTCAGCACTAGTGTAATATTCAATGACATCTGGTGGTGGTATCATCCTCCTTGGAATAGCTTGTCCAGTTTTGAAAAATTGCACTGGATTTTTCAACAGGAATAGACTATGTGGATCATAATATGCAGTTGTTATAACTCCACCATTTCTCTCAATTGCAGCGATCACTTGTTCACTTGCCCATTGCACTTCAATGTTAATTTTTGCAGCAAATATATCTGCACCCTCATCTGTCAAGTTTATACCAAACTGTTTCTGTTCCGGGTGAAATTTATATAATCCTGATTTTATAATACTTGCAATATCAACAGGAACTGACACATCAATTCTGTCTGTGTCAATTAAAGTCTGTAGTTGTAATAATGATAGTGGCGGATATTCTCTTCTATGGCTAAAATTGAACAAATTTTCCATTAGTGAATTTTATTTAAAGACTTACTCTAAACAAGAATTATCAACCTTTGCCCACTACTGGACATGGGCCAGCAGTGGGGCACATAATTCGATACTCTGCCTTCCACATCATACTAATATATTACTGGTTAATATTATTTGTTTGAATTTATTTTTATTCTATAATTTGTGCATTTTTTGGTTTATTATGTGAATAATTTACATATTTTTGATTCATGAATGTGTGCAATAAGGAAGTGTAGGTAACAATTATGTAGATATACTTACTGGTGTCCTTTGTAGTATGGCTCTTGGGGCATCCGTAGATAAAAAGGATTGTTTCCTGTCTCATATCCTAATCTCATATAATTCTGTCTTTGACCTGATCCTTTATTTCCAGCACCATGTTTATCACCACCGTGTTGACCACGGCCTCGTTTTTGCTAAGGAAATAAAACAGTAAATATTTCTACTACAATACACTTAAGGATCTGCTTAGTACAAGTGCAAAAAATTAAGTATAAGAGAAAGGATATGGGTGAAAACTAAAATAATACTGGACAAATAGTACTTACTGTGACTTTTGAACCAGGGTTATCGCGTATGTTACCGATAGAAATTCGGGGCAACGATCTTATAATTGACAAGGATTTTTCTGTAATTTGTCGAGAACCCATGGCCCAAATTCAAAAATAAATATTTCAGAGAAATTTATTTTTGAATAAGTTTAAGGTTATAATTTGAAGTAAATAGGAAATGTCAAAGTCAAGTTCTTATGCCAAAGAGTACTTACGTTATAAGATTGATCAACTACCAAACTATTTTTACAAATTACTTACCAATAGCTTATTATTAATTACATCTCTATTAGAATTGAAAAGAGTAACTTTTTTGTACCAAGCCACTTTTTTTAAGATCCATATGACTCTGATGACCAGTTTTTGTTAAACTTAAATGGATTACCGTTCGAGATACAAATTCTATGTTTTAGTTTTAGTCTTTGAATATATTTGCAGTGCCAACTGTCAGATTAATAAGGATAGAACTTTTTCAGGAATATTTTTTATTTTCTTATGTGTCGAAATACAGTTACTGATTTGTTAAGATATTAGGTTTTCTACAGTTGTGAATAACTGCCTAGCAATTTTACTTGGAAAAGTTAACAAAAGTGTGAAAACATGGATTCGTTTTATAACAATCCAATTAGACAGAAAATAAATAAAATATTTGATAGTCACCTAATAACTGATGATAGTGAAGCTTTATACACAGTGTCAGGTTTGTGCTCAGCTAATTCAGCGTATACAAGAAGAATTCTGGTTAATGAGATAGAAAAAAGGGACTTGTTAGTTAATAAAGCAGTCCTTGTCGAATACAATAAAGTTAAGGATAAGCTACAAAGCTTGTTAAATGCGATTTCTTCTTTGGATGTCGCTGTGTCTGATATGTCTAATAGACTTCAAGAGTCTAAAACTAAAACTCATCATATAATTACGCAAACTACGAAATTAAAAGAAGAAAGGAAGAAAACTAAAAAGAAACTCCTGTGGGTTGATGCATTTGTCAAGGAATTTCAAATAGCACCAGAACAAATTAAAATACTTTATAATGTTACACCTCTTACCCTTGATTTCTTCAATACCATGTCACAGATAGAAAAGCTATATGAAAATTGTAAAATTCTGGTAAAACATTGGTATCAAACACCTGCTTTTGAAATAATGGAGATGATTGGGCTTCAACAAGAAGTAGCAATTGAAAAATTATATCACTGGACCATTGGAGCGTGTCTGTTGGTTGATTCACCAAATAATGCTTTAGTACCTAAAGCATTGGGTAAATTTGAAAACAGGCAGGTGCTTTTTTCTAATATAATTGATGAATATTGTAATGCTAGAAAGGCAACTGTTGTGCAGTTGTTTATTGATGTCCTTACTAAAGGCAACAACAACTCAAAACCCTTAGAGTTCTATGCAAATGAAACAACAAGATATATTGGAGATATATTAGCATGGGTATATCAAATAATACCTATTGAAAAAGATAATCTTTGTACATTATTTAAATATTGTACAATGCCTGATAAAGATGAGAAAATTACATATGCATTGACTAACATCATGGAAGCTTTATGCCCTTTGCTCAAAGTCAGAGCTGAACTTATATTAACACCAGATAAGGATGCACTAGTTTTATGGTCAATTACAAATTTAATGTTATACTATAAGAATATCATACAATCTACAATAACTAAAGGACACTTGATAGACACATTTGATGAATTAATAAAAAAAAGCCAAGACATGTTTCTGGTAACTCTAGATAACAGAGTACAAAAAGAATTGAGTCATGGTGTAAAAGCACCTCCTCTGGATTTGAATCCATCTGTAGTTGTAACTGATTTGATTAGCTTCCTTAGAGATATAATGAATTTGTCAAACAATGCTATTAAGACTGACAAGAGAATAATAACAACTCATATATTAGATCCACTGTTGCATGCAATTAATGAAACAGCTTGCCATTTAAGTTCCACTGATATGTCTGTTTATATGTTGAACTGTATTTATCATATACAGTGTACATTATCATTGTATACTATCCTGGATGAATATAATGAAAGACTGCAGGCACAGTCGGAGGCACAAATAGACACTCTAACATCAGAACAGGCTAGTTTCCTTGTTGCCAATTTAAATATGGGACCAATGTACACAATTTTACAAGAAAAGATTAGTGGTCCCCTTTCTGCTATACCTGGCATGGACACAGCCACACTTAAAACATTTTTGAACAAATTTGATATGTTTTTAGTAACACCTGATGTGTATATTTTACCACAACTTAACTTGCTCATCAGTCACAATCACAAATCTGTTATTAAGAAAAGAGCTTTTGAAGTGATATTTGCAATTTATGAACAATTATACAAAGCTATACATGACCCAGCTAACAGTTATGTGGAACCTCAAGGAATTGTTCGCAGAACTCCTGAGGAGGTTAAGAAACTTCTTGTAAATTAATGCTGAATATGATAAGATTATTTTGTAACTAATTCATTTCTGAGTTTAGCAAATTATTTTATTTTATTGAATGAAATTAGTTATTGTATCTGTACATTTACGTAACTTTTGTATAATAATTGTAATGTTTGTTTCTAATAATTATATTTTGCATAAAAGTAAAAGTTCATAATGTAAGTATCTATCACAAATCATTAAATCATTCCATGGTAATTCTTATTTTGTACAATTATAAAGTTATAATTGTGTTAGTATTATAAAGTTATACATAATTGCTTGTGAAAAATTATATTGTTAAATAATGATTGAAGTAAATTAATTAATTTTATTTCAACTATTTGGGTACTTTTAAAAATTGCTTGTCTTATAAATATTAAATTAATTCTTAAAAATCATCTTGGGTTATGTGTAGGAAAATTGATCTATATAAATAAAAAGATAATTAATTCATTTTTAATTTAATACCAGGTCCTGAATTTTTGGTTAATTTCTCATACCCCATCTTAATTAAAAAAAACGTGGTACTTTTAAAATAATTTATTGTCTGTTCTCACGATCATGTTATCTGCGATAACTTATTTTGACAGTTTGACAGATCAAAGTGGGAAAAGGGACCTTAAAGGAACCGACCTTTCATATTTTCACTTATAAACAAACTTTAATACTCGATTTTATGTTACTTAAAGCTGAGTCTCTGTTTGATAAAATTCTTAAAGCTCAAAGATACCTACGTATTTCCAAAATGGCAAAAAGCTCCTTCGAATACGTGAAAAAGTTTGAACTGGATGATACATTACTACCAAACACATGGATAGTTGTGAGACTTGATGGGAAATGTTTTCATAAATTTGCCGACGATCATAACTTCAAAAAACCGAACGATTTAAGAGCTTTAAAGTTAATGAACTACGCTGCTTTTAGTGTAATGCGAGATTTTAGTGATTTGTTAATGGGCTTCGGGCAAAGTGACGAGTACTCTTTCGTTTTTAAAAAGCAATGTAATCTGTACAAGAGACGTGCTGCAAAACTTTTGACTACAATTACTAGTAAATTTTCAACTTCATATGTTTATTATTGGAAAAAGTTTCTAGGCGACCAACAATTATTGTATCCCCCTTCATTTGACGGCCGGATAGTATTGTATCCCAATGAGGACACCTTGATAGACTACATGAAGTGGCGACAAGCAGACGTTCATATAAACAATTTATATAATACTACATTTTGGACATTAGTTCAAGAAGGAAATCTCAGTCCTACCCAGGTAAGTTTTATAAAGTAACTTAATATTATTGTTAAGGGAAGTTATAGTTTTTTAATCCTATATTTTGTTTCAGGCGGAGAAACGTTTATGTGGCACAGTCTCAGCAGATAAAAATGAAATCTTGTTCAAAGAGTTTAACATAAATTATAACAATGAACTAGAAATATTTAAACGTGGCACACTTTTATTGAGAAAGAATGTAAATATTGATGATTCAGACAAATGTTCCACAATAATAGTAGATGTTCATGATGACATGTTGAAGGACAGTTTTTGGAGAGATCATAAAGATTTATTTACCATAAAATCTAAGCAGTATTTTATATACAACGGACCTATAACAGAAATCATAAATGCACAATTATGTGACAGAATAACTGTAATACCAGAAGTAACATCAAGTTAATTATTTATTAAATGTTTTTATTACTTGTCATTGTTTTTAATTGTATTTCTCCTAAAATTGGTTGTATTACACTCAACAATTCTAAATGTATCGTTGAGTTTAGCAGCCAATAAAATACTAACAGATTTTTATGTTTTGCCCTTACATCATTTTGATCATATTGGGGAGCTTTTGTATGGGAACTGCAAATCCTCCAAAAACCTCTCAATTCACATTTTCTGTTTTCACCATAATGGGACATTAGGGAAAAGTACAAACTTTATAATGCAAGTAATGAAAATGAAGGACTTTATGGAAAGCAAAGTAAATAAAACAAATTGTTTTAACATATTTTATTTTATCTAATACAATAATACATGATGCTAACATTAATAAAACTCTTCTAATATAATGTGGTGTTTGTAATTTACAGACAAAATTGAAAACGGCAAATTAACCCTTTTCAAAAATACAATGATTACTGCTCTTTGATAATAAAACATAACATATAGCAGTACAAACTTGAAAATAAATTAAAAGTATCATTCAGGCTTAATGCAATTAATTATAATATGAAATTTAAAGAATTGATAGATAAATATTAATTTTACTAAATAGGGAATTTATAATAATTTGAAGTATTAGCTTATTTGATTATTCAATTTCAACCACCTTTAATATATTGCACACATAAGTATGCTATGGAATGCTTGAATAAATTTTAGATTAAATCAATTTTCAACATTTATAGACCATTTTGCATTCTAGTTTGTTTTACATTTATTTCTTAAACACTGTGTATATTCTGCTCTGTTTTTCTATTTAACAATTTGAACTGGAATTGTCAACATATTTACATTGCAAGGTCGCTTGAATATGAAGCTTTAGTTTAGAAAATGGGAATATAGTTGTCAATTTTGGCGCGGTGTTTCTGAGCGACGCATTCGCTTATCCACACAATGTTCCTGCATTCCTGCTCCTTCAGCTTCAGGTAAGAATAGAAAACTCCAAAGTGGAATTGTTGCAAAAATGCATGCACATTTAGGCTTACCTGAAATAAAATTGTTATAATTAATAGTAATTGTTACTTTATTAGGTTATTGATTTTGTGAGATTGTGTTTGTGAATACAAACAAATTGTGCTATTGAAATATTGTACAAATAAATCATTGAATTAATATAAAATATCTACCTTCACTTTGATACAATAAAATTATAGTGCCATTTATTTTAGCAAAGTTAAGAACTAGCCTAAAGCTAAATGTCAATTTGATAGGTAAAGTAGTTCAACATTGAACACAAAATATCTGTACAAAAGACATCTTTTTTGAGTAAATTAAAAGAATAATTTGAAATTACCTCATGTTCAAAGAATTTATCTTCCAATGTCTTATCACCAACATTGCTGCCAGCACCTTCAAATAGTGCAGCATACTCAGCATAGTATTCAGCAACAGCTTTGACTTGTTCGTAGTCATCAGCTCTGGCGAGCGCAGCCAACCCATCAGGGTTCAGTTTACCGCAGCGAGGGTACAACTTTGCACGATCATCTTTGGACAGCTCAGTTCCAAAAGAGTTGATAGTAATGATGATAGCACGACGATCAGCTTCAAACTGAAAAAATATGTTGATTACATATTGCTAAGTATGGATTAATAAGACTAAAAATCAATAACAACATTTAAAATCATTTTATTATTTGTTATATTTCATTAAAAAAGTATGTTATCTAACTAGTATCTTTCTTTACCTCAAACAACAATAAAAAGTAGACAAAAGCTTTGCTTGACTTCATTTATAATGAGTTAGGATACATGTAATTAATTTTAACACCACTAAGATTTATATTAAAAAAATCTACTTACAGCCAAAATTTCACACATAACATCAGCGGTAGATCCACCAATCTGCTTGCAGAATTCATAAAAAGCTTCCAAATAAGCTTTATACAGAGTGTTGCGGATAATTTCAATGTTCATCTCATCAAGGTCTTGTTCACTGATGCAGTCTACAAAGAATGGAGCCAGAGGAGTGTCCACCAGCACAGCATTGTACAGCTCAGCGGGTGTGGCAGCTACATGGATAGCTTCCATCTGCTCAAATGATCCCAATGGGTGGCACTTGGGGATCAATTCAGAAATAGGTCTCTGATGCAGAGTACCAGTAATCAAAAGTATGATGTTGTCAATCATGTAACTGTACGTAATGAAGTCCAAGAATGTGGACAGTGGCTCCACTGAATGGTTCCTCAAGTGTTGAAATTCAATGACAAGTTTTTCACGAAGCTTGTCATCGATAGTCGATACAGACAAGGGGCTTGGTTCATTAGCCAAAAATGTACCATAATCAGTACCCTGTAAGTGAAGCTTTAAATCTGCAAGGAATACATGATTTTTTAAATTGTGATTTTTCTTGAATCTAAAGACGTCATTATGATTTTCAGTTACGTCTTCCTTTAATATCCCAATGGGAATACTACAATATAAAGTAAGTAAGGTGTACATTGTGAAAATAAATGATTACGATAATTTACCTTCCAATGTTTCGCACTGCACCAAGTTCAAGTAATCGGATTGCTTCAGAATCCCGCACTTGAAACCGCGACACAACCCCTCTAAATACCCAGCGTCAATATTGAAAATGCACCCCTTCATTTTGATATAAACTTCTTTCCAATTCCTTTGGTATGTAGAAGTTTAATCGATCAAGAATGCAAAGATCGAGGGGAAGATGAAAACTTGTGTGAACAAAATTGATCATATGATATTTCCATAGACGAACAACAATAGACAAAACTTTTTTTAAACTGACAACTTCGATTCACAAGTCGATGGACCAAAGAACTATTAGGAATTTAAAAAACAATTTTAAATCCTTAAATAAAAAAAAATTTACATTACGTTACTCACACTGGCATATAATAAATCGAGAACGATAAAATGGAACGATTTTAAACCAAATGTCATTGGCAAGTTGACATTTTATGACATTGTTGTATTGTAAATATTTCGCAGTTGACTTTGAACAATAATACCTGTTTTTCTTAATTACTTACTATGATATCTATTAAGGCACTAGCATTGAGACGTTTTTTGCGAGGTACCAGCCAATTTTCTTATACTTAGGATTTCACATAAATATAGAAATATTAAAACAAAAACAGAAAAAAGCACTTATAAAACTTGTTTCTTTTCAGATGAGACTACTCTGATAATGCAATTATGTCAGCATTCCCATGACTCCAAGGTTGATACAGAAGATGCGTCAGCAAAAGCCGAATCTAAACGTATGGCAGAATTTCGTAAAAAGTTAAGAGAAACTACTCCTATCAACGATCTCGGTGAACAGCCATTTACTAATCCAGCTAATCAAGAGAATGCTTTGCCACCGTGGCCCAATGACACCAACCCTCATACTGGAGAAATTGGTGGCCCTCGGGGGCCCGAACCAACTCGATATGGAGACTGGGAGAGAAAAGGCAGAGTGTCTGACTTTTGAAAACATTTGTTGTTACTAAATTTAGCAATTTTATTTATTAAAAATAATTAACTTAAATTAAAAGAGTTAGATTTTATCACAGACTTTTTATTTACTTGCAGATTTTCCTAGGGTTTTAGGCATTTTTTTATTTGTGGAATCCTCCAGCTCGTTTGATTTGTAATAATGTGGCGCCACTTCCAGAAGCCATTTACTTTCTATTTCAGTGACTTGTCTCATGAATTCCTTTGATGTAAAAACTAGTTCATGATAAATAACCCATCTTGGTAACTCTTCAAATAAAGCACTGTTTGGATGAATCATTACAGTCTGCAAAAGTAAAACAATGAAAGTAATTTAGGTTAGTTGAATCCATAAAATTGAAGTTAAAATATGCTTATAAGATTTTTTTCAATGTGTATGAAAAACATTTAATGAAATGATACCCACTTGATTATGTTTTACAGTTTTGTAATGTCCACCCTTAGAAAATTTTGCAATGTGATAAAAATATCCAGCCGTGATTGCCTTTCTGATATTTGTGTCATCAGATATACTTGATACCATATCAATCTCTACTCTTTCCATCAACCCAACAAGTTGTTCTCGGACATCGCGAGCTCTCTTCATGGATCTGTATTGTATAAAGTTTTCGTAACACCATTGCACTGAGTAATCAGAGCCTACCCATTGGTTATACACATTCATCAGTGTCAAGTGATCTCCATTTCTATGGAAAAAGTTCTTTCTAGCTGTATCTGCATGTATTATTTTATCCTTAGGTCGATAAAATACTGAGCTATTGACTGACAACATAGCCGCAATGCTAACAATCTCTTCTGAGCATTTATATCTGGAAAAAAAATAAACTAATAAAAAGGATATGTGATATTTTCTGATCATAATTTTAAGGAATGTAAGGTGAATTGGACATGAATGCATACTTTTAATTAGGGATATTTTAAAATAGCTTATTAAAAAATAAAACTTACTTTTCACTGGCTAACAGCATTTTAGCCAACATAGGATCTGTTGGGAACTCAGCCATTCTCCTGCCAGCTTTAGTCAACTCTCCATGATGATTAAGTGCTCCAAGAGCATACAGTTGTTCCAAAGCTAGAACTAGAGTCTCATGAGGAGGAGGATCTAAGAAATCAAAGTGAATAAGATCATTGATTCCTAATGCCTTCAAAGTGAGAACAGCATTTCCTAAATTAATCCTCTGTATTTCTGGGACAGTATTATCTTCTAGTTCATATTTATATGCCCATGCAGTATAAAGTCTGAAGCATTTTCCTGGCGCCACTCTTCCAGCCCTACCAGCTCTTTGATTAGCTGATGCTTTAGATATTGGAACAACCATTAAACTCTCCATTCCAGTTTTGGAGTTAAAATTGTTCTGTTTTGCAAATCCTGGGTCAATAACATATATAATATTGTCAATTGTAAGTGATGTTTCAGCTATATTCGTTGCTAACACAACTTTTCTGGCTCCCTCTGGGGTTGGTTCAAAGATTTTCGCTTGCATATCACTTGGTAGATTTGCATATACTGGTAATATTAACAGTTCCTTAATCTTCTTTCCTAATCTTTTAGTTCTGTCCTGTAACATCTCTACACATGTTTCAATTTCTTCTTGACCTGTTAGAAAGACAAGTACATCTCCTAATGGCTGAGTGGCATGTATTTGCAGAACAGACACCACACATGCATCTACATAATCAGCTTCTGGAGCTTTAGTGTAGTAAATATCAACTGGAAACCTTCTACCTGGTATACGAAAGATTGGAGCCTCATCAAAAAAGTTTGAAAATTTCTCCGCATCTAATGTGGCACTTGATATAAGTAATTTTAAGTCAGGTCTAAACCGAGTGATGTCTTTTACCAAACCAAATAGAATGTCGGTATGCAAAGTACGCTCATGAGCTTCATCAATAATCATAACACTGTAAGATGCCAAGTCTGGCTCTGAGAGAAACTCTCTATGTAGTGTTCCATCTGTCATATATTTAATAACAGTTCTGTCAGATGTACAATCTTCAAACCGAATGCTGTAACCAACTTCATTTCCCAGTTTAACATTCATTTCTTGAGCAACTCTAGCTGCTACTGACATTGCAGCAACTCTTCTTGGTTGTGTACATCCAATTTTTTTTCCATCTTTTGTAAATCCAGCTTCATGTAAGTATTGTGGAATTTGGGTTGTTTTACCTGATCCTGTTTCACCTTCTACAATTAGTATTTGATAATTTCTTATGGCTTCAATCAAAGATTCTCTAAAAGGATAAACTGGAAGAGATTTCTTAGTTTCTTCAATTGTCATTCGTATCTTTTGATATTCAGATTTCTCTTCATCTTCCTTTTTCTCTTTATTGCCTTCCAATTGAAGGGCTTGAATAAAATCAATTTGTTCATCGAGCAAGAGTTCATATTCATCTTTTGCTTTTGCATCTTTCGCTCCAAATTTAAAGAATGCTGATTTTATTTGTTCTTGTTCCCACTTACGTTGTTCTGAATGTGGTAGTTTTTCATTTTCGTCAACTTCAATATACTCACCTGTAATAGATTTATAATTTGTTTATCTGTTAAATAAACTAACTAAATGTTACAAGTTGTAAATCAGAATAGTAATATATTCCTACAAACCTTTTTCACCTTTACCCAAATCCCTGGGCATATGATATCTTTGCACATTTTCCAATTCTCTGGCTTTCTCATGCTCTTTAGCTAATTGTAATATGGTTTTCTTATGTTCTCTTTCTTTCTTCTCCTTTTCTGTTAACCTGAAATTTAATAACAAGATCTAATTAAAACAACTGGACAATGATGGTTTTAAATAAAAGAGACAAAAGGTATTTCAAAGGTATTTTTTTTACATTTGTCAAGATCTGACTAATGGTATAATACTTACACACTTTCATCAAACAGATATTCATCATCAGCTATATCTGCCTCCAATTCTAGTACTTTGTCTTCTTTTCTTTTCTCTAAATACTTGCGCCGAGATTGAACTCTCAGTTTTGGTAGAATTTTGTTCCTGTCATCTGCTTCCAATTTAAGGCGCTTAGCTGCTTCTTCATAAGAGCGTTTACTTGTGGACTCTGTTACCTTTTTTACCTTTTCTTCATCACGTTTCTTTAATCTCTTAGCGAATTCATCTCGTTCTTTTATATCCTTTTTCCGCTGTTCTTCTGCGCTATCAGAATCTGATGAGGAATGGTGCCGCTTTCCCCGCTTGTCCATCGTTAAAATGCTTACTTGGGCCTATTTTTATATTTTGAATACCATTTAAAATGTGTTTTGTCAGTTTTAATCGACGTAATTAGTGCATTTATTAAAATAATAATAATACAAGAATCTAAAACATATCAACATACACTTCCCACATTGTTTACTCGGATTGACATTGACATAAATCATGCAAGTTTTGACACTGACATCCAAAGAGCACAGAAATTTTGACGTATGACATTTTATTTAAATACTTTCATGGTTCCGGGTTATGATTCGTGACTTTTTGCCAATGGATCGATAAAAAAATATCGTCCGTCTTTTATATGTAATCGCTACATGCAAGAAACATAATTAAAAATTAATTCCAAAAGTGCTATTATTAATTAGCGTTTCCAATAGTTAAAGTTTGCGCTAAAAAGTTCACTGGCAATCGGTTAGTTAAGAGGTTGTATTTGTGAAGTATTTTAAATACAATTTAATGCCAACGACAATTTAAATTAAAAGCAAATCGAATAAGTCAACATCTTAGTTATATTTAAATTGTAATCTGATAATTCATGTAATTTAAGAAATGATCTTCGCTAATATTTCTAGGTAAAGGTAACTTGCATTACTCTTTTTACAATGTAGAGAAATGTTCTTCTTATATCGCCTCTCGAAATAACTGTTATAGGCAGTTATAATTATATAACTGGTAATTAAAGAGTTAGGTCCTAATGTTAAGTGTACTAATAATATTGTAGTGTCTTAAATTATGAAATTGTTGCAAATTGCGTGTGTTCATTAAGTCGCCGACTTTGCTTCAGTTTAGTGAATTCATCCGCTCGCTTTGCCCGTTGCCCATCATCCTAACAGAAAGTATAGAGTTAATTCGTTTTACAGAAAGGTTACTATAATAAGTCGGGTACATACAAGACATGTCACCAACATACCAATATGGAGAAACGAGGTTGTGGAAAATGCCTTGAAATTTATACAAAGAAATGTAGAGTTCGTAAGGATACATGGACCAACTGCTGACGAGGTAGTTTATGGTACAATATCTTTATATATATGGAATAAAAATCCAGTATATTTGAACATGTGTAACACTAAAAGTATAAAAATTATTGTTTTTGGCAGCAATTCCGGTTATCACTAATTTCTTATTACGGTATTTTTTTATGTTTTAGGTAACAAGAGATGTTAATTTGGCAGATAAAACATGTCTAATAACTGGAGCAAATAGTGGGATCGGTCTAGAAGTAACTAAATGTTTGATTGCGCGGGGGTGTAAAGTTTTGATGGCATGTCGAAACACTTACGCTGCAAATATTGCCGTAAAAAGTGTCCCCTGTGAAAAGGCAAATCAAATAAGTATCCACAAAGTCAATCTCACATCACTCGCTTCTGTTAAAAACTTATCTGACAATCTCCAGAAAGAGCATAAGTAATTAATGCTTTATAAAAGAAATTAAACCTACAATCAAATAAGTATTTAAAAAATATTGACTGTGTTCATTTTTCCCCCAGAAAAATTGATATTGTTATATTGAATGCTGCTGTGTTTGGGATTCCATGGACCATCACTGAAGACGGCTTAGAAACTGCATTCCAAGTGAATTATCTTAGTCAATATTACTTACTGATGAATATCGAAAAGATCCTTGCCCCTAACGCACGCGTTGTTTTTACGTCTTCTGAATCACACAGGTATTATACATTTTATTATATTTACGTGTAAATTTAAAACAAAATCATAATGTTATTTTATATTTACAGAAACATAAATTGGAACATGGCAAAGATAACAGCGCCAAGTTTGGAACATCTTTCGATTCCAAAGGAAGAGTATACATCTATCAGAGCGTACAACATTTCAAAATTATGTTCAATTTTGGCAATGCATTATTTGGGTTATCGGTGGTTAAATACAGAAAAAACTGTTTTTTGTGCGCATCCCGGGTCTTTCATCAAGACGCGGTTATGTCGCAATTGGTGGGTTTACGAAGCTCTTTACACCACGATGTTGCCATTCTCAAAAACCATTGTAAGTTTAAATGTCTTTTTATTCACATCCAAATTATTCATAATAAAATGTGATTTTGATGTATATTGTATGAGCAGCGGCAAGCGGCGAGCACGATCTTGTACTGCGCGACGGCTCCAGAGCTGAGCGGTGTGTCGGCGCAGTATTTCAAGGACTGCCGGCGCTGCGAGGAGAGCGATTTGGCCTGCGATATGCACCTCGCCTTTAAGATCAACGAACTCACGCGCGAAATACTGCGCGAGCGCGCGCCCGAATACGTCGATACATTCCGAACTATCGACAAGCCCCCCAGTGCCCCCAGCACCCCGGCCGCCCCCACCGCCCCCAGCGCCCCCATCGCCCCCAGGGATGTCGACAAAGTGCAACAAGTAAAGGAAAATGTTGAACACGACCCTCTTATAACCAGTTATACTAATTGATTTATTTTTGTCTGATGTACGTTGGCGAAGGAATGCTCTTTTCTGTTTGAATTTTATTTTGTAATTTTTCTTGCAAATGTTGCAATAAATAAAATTTTGATTTCAACATAACACTTTTATTTTAAATATTGAAGCATTAAAATAGGATACAGTAAATTAACGAGTAAACACAAAATTAAACATTAATTATTACATATACTTAGATTCTACTTCGACGTTTCTTCGTCTGGAAAATCGATACTAGAAAAATTCATATACTTTTCAGTGAATGACATTATATTAAATCCAAATGCATAGACATTATAAATATTGTATTGAGTATATTAATCACGACATAACATTTGTAATCTATAATTATTGTATCACTGTAGATTCTCACCGCCCAATATATTGTACCGTCTTGTTATAACTGGCAATACTTGAACATTAAACACAAGAATCTAAAAGTAAAATTAACGATGCGTTTTACACATTTCGATTTGATAATATTGTCAATTAATGGATAGAAAAATAAGCGTTAAAACTTGAGAATATTTCGAAGGTGCGAACACGGTGTAACACATCAACCTTAAGTAAGAATTACAATACGTATATTATACAAAAACGAAGATTAATATAAAATTAGGCAATGAGAAAAAGAGTTAAAAAGCTCAATAGACATTCCCCTTCGAATAACTAGCCTATTGATTTAAAATACCACTAAATACTGATACCATACATTAAGATACGATCGATGGAAAAGATTAAATAATATTAATCTACATATAATAATTAATTAATCTAAAATAAATTTGTATTAGTATTGTGTAACTAACGGGAAAAATTATAACTTCACGTTTATGCCAATAAAAGTAGACAGAGTTAGCTGATGATGAGTTTTTAGTGAAGAAATTCATTTAAGACCTTACTTCATAACACGGTTTCTAAAAAAATCATCATCGAGAATATTTACTTGGTTATAATTTAAAATTTGTGTGCGTTACACATACATAATGTTTATTTTTCATTATCTACTAAATAATAAATGCTTTACTCGAGTAAACTTGAGATTAAAGTTTGGGATTAACAAAAACTTGATCGTGTTTTTTTTATTTTCTAACCAAGGGGTCGATTAAAAAACCAACCGCTTTATGTCTCCGTCGTTGTATTATATTAGAACCCCTTTACGTAACCATAGAACTAAAACAGTGATTGTTAGAAAGTTGTATGTTTTTGTGTTTGTGGGCGCAAATTTCTATAACGATAAAATTAATGCAGATTCAGTTATCATTATTACACTGCAGTAACCTTCAGCGCATTTATCTCAATAATATGAAGAGTAAAAAATATTTCCACTAACATAATTTAAATTTGTTTTAATAAAATTAAACAGTTCCATACCATAATTGTAAGTATAAATGGAACATAATGCGTAGTGATCACTAAGAGAGTACCTTAGAATGAATTTTGAGGGATAAATCCATGTACAGTAAAGGCATTGGTCAAGTAAGTTTTGTGGTAAGTAGTGTTGTGCGAGTGGCAGCGCGCTAGTAGAGCAGGATGCGCTTCTCGACGTGCTTGCGGCAGATGGGGCAGACGGCGATGCGGTCGCCGCACATCTGGCACATGCCGTGCCCGCACAGGAAGATCATGTTCTTCAGCCGGTCCAGGCAGATGGGGCACATCGTCTAGCCGCAAACATTAAATACTATTAACACGATGTCGAGTACCGTGGACTTGTAACGGAGGCCGACACGTAAATATAAGTGATGTCTCTGGATACCGACTACATGATAGTCTATTGATAACTTTATAAATTGGTAAGTAGACCTTTCTTAGTATGGCATTACCTGTTCTTTGATGTCTTGTAGTTGCTGCTGCAATTTCTGCACGTCAGCCGGGGGCT
>NW_013525102.1:1817614-1858160 GCF_000836215.1 Papilio polytes | reverse complement strand
CGCCCCCGCCGCCAGTGCGCCGCTTTCGCTGTCCGGCGTCTCGTCGCTCGTCACCCCGGAGCCTTCCTTGCGACATGTCGTCAACGTCTTGCGCAGATTAGGATCGGGGCACAAATCTAGTGGAGTTTGCCCTGAAATCAATAATTTGTAGCTAAATCAAATATTTGTTCAAATATATAATCTATGTAATCAAATATTTGTTTGTATTGTGTATGGTTGTACCAATTTTCTTTCAAAGAAGATATTTAATACTGGGGATTTAGTACCCTTTTTTTTAATAATTAAATTAAAGTTGGCAACATTTTTCTTTTAGCGATATAAACGTTGATCATTTATTTTTCTTCTTAGTAAAAGAATCTCAATAAATTTTATTTCCAAATCGTCGTATTAAGGCGAGCACCCGGAACTTTTTGCGCTTGTCGAAAAAGTTTTATTAGCAATTACTGGGAAGCAGTTGAAGATCTGCAATGTATCATTCTCCCCTTCCTCTGCTTCGTTATCAAAAACTCATTTATCGGAATAGCTATCGTTGATTTTCGAAAAAAGTCATATATGTTACGCATTTATGTCCAACTGCGCGCACGAGTTTAACCCGCATCTTTTATGCCCCGATATATCTAAAAATGATGTTATCCATAGTGTCATGTGTTAAATTGCGATAGTATACCTTTCTTGTTCTTGAGAGTGAGGTCTGCGCCGTTCGCGGCCAGCAGGCAGGCGATGGAGGCGGAGGACTTCTTATCGTGGGCGTGTGCGAGGGCGCCCAGCGCGGCGGCGTCGCGCGCCTCCTGCAGCCGCCGCAGCTGCTGTAGCGTGTGGTGACGCAGCGCCTCGTGCAGCGCCGTGTCGCCGTCCTACATCATCACGAACAAAACAAACATGCATGATAAAAAAACAGATTACGCCTAAGAATCATAAAAAATACTTGCTGAAGAGAAATAAAGTTCTCTACTGTGTCCAAATATCATCATCATCACCAGCTCACTATACGTCCCCACCGAGGGGCTCGGAGCCTACCCTAATAAGGGGTGACTAGGCCATAGTCAACCACGCTGGCCAAGTGCGGGTTGGTTGACTTCACACATATCTTTGAATTCCTTCGCCGATATGTGCAGGTTGCATCACGATGTTTTCCTTCACCGTAAGAACGTCGGGTAAATTATGTACATATGAAAATTCGAAAAATCGAAAATCACATTGGTACATGGCGGGATTCGAACCCAAGACCTGCAGATTACAAGTCAAGTGTTCAAACCACTGAGCCACCGTCCGCTCCCACTGAGCCACCGTCCAAATATAGTGACTGCATTTTATAACTTCAAATTGGCAGCCTATTTCCGAGCGAAGACCATATAGCAAATGTTTGCAGTGTGTTACATAAAGATGGCGCGTGTAACAACAATGCACAGCAGGAGGTGGAAGGTGCATAACAAGTGACCGGACCGCCTGCACCGCGTCGCCGTCGCCACATTTCACGTCTTTATACAATTTGTTTTATAGAAGCACGTACTGCACTGCACATGAAAATTTGTCACAACTACAAAAACATGAGAAGATATTTATTTTCCCAACATTACAGCTTTGACTTTTTAAAATATTTCCCTGAAGTTGCTACTTATCTTAAATCTAAATATGTCGGAATTGGTGACTACAACAATCTTACTCATAAAACAAACTTCAAACATTATGTCTCATATTGGGGGTGCTAGGATTATGTGTAAATGTTGCGGTACCTTGTCGCATATGTTGAGGTCCGCAGCGTGCGCGATGAGCAGACGCACGATCTGCGCGTGTTGTCGTTCGACGGCGAGATGCAGAGCTGTCTGCAGGTTGGCGTTCTGCAGGTCAGGCCGCGCACCACCGCGAACGAGCAGTTCCGCCACCTCGGCGTGATTGTTGAGTGCGGCTAGGTGTAGCGCCGTGTACCCATCGTCCTTCGCATCGTCCACAATCCACGGACGAGGCAACTTACCAAGCATTATTTTCATAGCGCTGAAACAAATTATAATTATTAATGATGACTTCAGGTACTAAATGTTTAGATTTTCTATGGTAATATAATCCAGTTTCATTTAAAGTCACCCCTTTACATTTATTCGTTGTAACTACAAGCAATAAACTACAATTTACCACCGTTAAAACATACTGCAGTATGTTTATTATCTACAGCCGTTAAAGTTCTCTAGAGAATAGCGGTTAAAATAAAGTAACAAAAAAGTTGAATTAAGAGAAGTCGAAGCTTGGCTCAAGTTTCACGGAGCAATCGAACTTTTAACACCCCCGCATGGCCAGTTTAAATCTTGAAACCCCCTGCTGAGACTTATTATTAACTTCTATCCAATTTTTGCCGATGTTTAAATATAAATATTTGGAACATACTAGGAGATGAATTATGAAAGTTGAGCGAAAAAATATGAGACGATTTAATTGAAAACAATTGCGAAATTTCTAGAAATACTGACAATATTGAAATAATAACTGCTGAGTTATATCAAATCACAGATAGTCAAATAGGAGATTCGAAAAATGTATTGTACTCTCAAATACGTCAGAAACAAAAACATACAAGGAATCACCGTAATAATATAAATTGCGTGGACCGATATGGGAGAAGTTAGGATATTCCGCGCGGTAACATAACGAATGTTTGTGCCCTGAGGTGAGTTAGATTCTCATTGCCTGAGATAACGGCACTTTCTACTTACGGTCCACAATTAATGCATAACTCAAATTTATTACCTTTCCTTCTATTACGATGTAGATTATGTTATTTAAGACGCCATACTATTTTAATCGTAAATGTAGTTTAGTAATCGAAATAAACACACCTATTTAATTTCGGAAGAACATGACTTGCAAGGAAATATCTCGTATTAAACTTATATTAAAACTAGGTGTAGCTCTCGACTTCGTCCGCGTGTAATTAATAAAATAGTAAAAATATAGCCTATGTTACTCATTGATCACATAGCTTTTTAACGGTGCAAGAATTTTTGAAATCGGTTTAGTAATCATTGAGTTATTTCAATATATACAAAAATCCAAAAACACAAATCTTTCCTCTATATAATATTAATATAGATTAGTTAATTACAAAGTTTGTATGGTCAACAGATAAACATCCTTATATTAACGAAGCTACAATGCTATAGGCCATAAAACTGTGGCAGCGCTTGGTCGCTCAATTAATCCGCGAGCGCCGAAAAACAAAAACTAATTGATAGTTGGCGAAAATAATTGGAGATTTGTATGCGATGCATATCTGATGTTAATTGTCAGAATGACTAATTAATGGCTTGCATTTGTTATGAATTATTATTTTCATCTACAATGTATAAATTGCTAATGATGTTTATAGTAATGAGAACGTAATAATTAGAATTTTTTAAACATATTATATTATATTATACTTTATGTATACAATATTCTACAGTGTAGTAATAATTGAAAAATAAGCGTTTCAATTACATAATTATATTGTCTTTTATTACCTTGAAATTACAACAACTGGTGGTTTAAAGAAATCAAATTTCAAGAAGTTGAAACTTATTTTAAGTCAAGTTAAGTGAAGCGGCTACATCTTGTGTGAGTTTCAAATTGTGAGTGATTCGGTCTATTGAACCGTGAATCCTGTGTTTGATCCATATTCAAATAAGCACACATATGTAAGTATAGGTATCGTAACTTGGGTGTTGTATCACTACGAAAACTTAAGAGATGTTTAATTTAAAGTAAAGGACAGTTAGAACAAGCATACTTAATTAAGTTACAAGTGCCAGTATTATACAATTATTTCTTGTAGTTTTCTATTCCTTATGGTTATTGCTATAATTTACGAGTATATGTTAATTAATTTGTGTACAGTTGCAAAAGTATTGACGCTTCGTATAAAAACGTCTTACGGTGTATCACGAATAATGCTGCGGGAAAAGAAATTTAGAGATATTGTTAAAACTTCCCTACAACATAGTTGTAAAGTTATTTAAAATAGCTGTTGCAGAACTCGACACCGGTGAGATGTGAATGAACTCGCATCAAAAATAGATCAAGACTTTGAATTTGTTGTTAACTGAATTTAAATGCAGCGGCTGAACTGATCTGTGTTTTCAGTCTCTCAGTAAAACTGAACGCTAACCGATTCGTTCATACATATTGTGAAAAAACGAATTCGGGGGAATTTAAACTGTAGTTGGTATTTCTAAATGGCAACAATGAATTAGATGGTGTACATTTTAATACGCTCGGTTACGTTCGAAGAGTAAAAACGAACAAACTAATTAAATAAGGTCAAACGTCGTCGGGCGTCGACGGCGCATGCTCATGCGGTGCGGCGCGGCGCGCACGGCGTCTAGTGCGCAGGCGCAGTCGCCCTCCACGCGGCCCCGGCGCGCCTCGTGCCCCACGCGACTCCTCTATGGGGACACCATACGATATGTGAAAAGCCAACATTATACGAAACAGTGATCACATTGGAATTGAAACGTGACTCAATACAGAATTCATAAGATTTATAAGACAGTGGTAAGTAACATTGGGAGTGAGGGTCGTCATAGATTTAACGTAGCTTAATTAATTCCGATCCATCGCTACTCGATTGATATTTGGGTAAAGATTTTTCTGTTTTCATCTGTTGTTTTAGTTAATTATGTGATTGAACATGTTAAACGCGTAATTATTAAATGGCGCCTGTTTAAATGAAGTTTAATGTATTGTGTATGTGTGTGTTGTGCCGCGGCTGTAAAACGTCGATGGCATGCAGCGCAATGATGCTGCGCTTCGTTCCTCGCTTCTTAGTCATATGACGCCATTCATTTTTTTTACCATTTGTTTTTATCGATAAATAGCTCGAGATGTAGATTACGTATATTCGGCACGACGTACAGAAGCAATATTTAAAACTAGTGTGATTTTAACCTGGAAGGCAATATAACTTCTTAGTTATATTGCCTTCCTGTTTTCAAGAATCGATTCGAATTAGCATATGAAAGACGACTTTAAACATACACTAATTTCATAGATAATTCTCTACTCTGGACTGTTGACAAATTTTAATTCCGTCTTGATTCATTGCAAGTTTACTTAGCTTTAATAAAAGTACATACATATATTCATGCTGCTTACTTATCTAGACACCCTTATAACAGTCATAGGGTTAGAGATAAAGATCAGTGACCATTTTACTACATTTGATATTGTTACAAAATAATATAAAATATACACTAATACTTAGTAAATCCTAAACAAAGTCAGATATCTTAAAACAACTTGTACTGTTATTCTACATAGCATACAAAACACGAAAACATGCAATTTACTTTGTTATTAAAGCGTTTCAATTTGTTACTACAAAGTAATTACTGTAGAAAATAGAAATAATTTAGATTCCGTTCGGCGCTATACAAAAACGTTTACGTTTGCAGCGTCGAAACTTTCACTTATATAAGGCAAAAGCTTTTTTTATGTAATAGCTAGGAAACGGTTTGCAGATATTCGGTAAGTTAGGGAAATTTACGAGCGACCTGAATCCCGGTGCCGGATTGTCGATATTGTCCTAACGGTGGAAATGCAATGAGCACTTACGAAAAATTCAGCAAACTTTTTCTCACAATATCTCGCTGGAGTAAGCTTTCCTTACTCTTTTTTATACGTTTTTTGTTAATGTTCTTTAGCATTGTTGATACCTACTTGTGTTTGTGTATCTCTACATTTTAGGGATGTTTAATAATGGAAATGAAATAAATGTTTACATTAAATAAATTATTATAGGTTATCTTTAGTGTACTTATAACACATTTAATTTTTCGATTGTTTTTAACATTTACCTTGAAACGTTATCGTTTACTTAGAATTTTGTTTTGTCAAGAAGAAAATGATTAAAGATTTGAATGTTGTTGTCAAAACTGTCATATTTATCAGACCCATGTCAAATAACTTTGGTTACTTGGCACAGCAAGTTAGATTTAAAATTCGTTGTTTGTGTATATGATTCAAATACATTATGTCTTTTTACATTTATAAAATTATTTTTTATCGATTTATTCACGATTTTTGATGGTTTACAATATTTTTTTTTAATTCTCATTTATTTTATATCTTCCTTAATAGTAAAAATGTATATCACCATCCACCCACCCTTGTCCCTACGGATGTATAACTACACACAACCAGTATATAATACTCTTCCAGTATATACTACTCTTCCATACATCTTTATTAAACGTCAGTCTGAAATCACTTCCTTCTTACACATATACCCTTTTAAACAATTCATCCATACAATCTTCGGTCTTCCTCTGTCTTTGTAGCCTACCACATCAATCTTACATTAAAAGATAAAAATATTATCAGATTATTTAGGTAGATTTACTAATATTGCTTGTAATCATTCTAAAAGAGCTTACAGCTTGAACTACGGTATGGTCCACATAAAATAATAACAAAACATTCGAGCTCCAACTGGAAACCATAACCGCAAGGTCGGGAGTCCAGCTAGTGCGTCAGTTTTTGCAATAACCTACCTTGTAGTAGTCGGACAAAAGTCTACGTATATTACACAACACAAATATTTCCCTTTTAAATGAATAAACATTAACATACGTATAAAAAAGCTAATTTAATTAAAAATCGGATCAGGTTCATTGAAATACATTTAAAGGGTCAACACTCAATAATGTTCCAATTTACAAACATTACAAATATAGTCGGACTATAAAGCTAAAATTAATTTGACGTCATCGGATTGAAAGTTCATTTTCATTTGCAAGATAGCATATTTTAGAGTACTTTATTTGACCTAACTGACCAAGCCTCACTCTTGATTTGATTGATAATGCATTGTTGTTGTGAGTGATACAGTAAAATTTAATTAAATGCAGGATAACTGTAATGTTTTTTTTTTCCTTTGTGTGTTTGTTGCATTTAAATACGTAAAATGCTTTGTGGTACGTGTAAATTAACTATGATCTTTTTTTTACATAATTGGTGTCACAAACCGTTGTTTTACATTAAATAAATCTCTTAGAGCAGTGAAATTAAAATACCAACGGCGGAGCGAAGAGAACGCTGTTTTATGTAAAATATACAGTGGTTATAAATCAAAGGCCGAAGGCGGGCGGCGCGGTGTGGCGGTGTGGCGGCGTGGCAGCGTGGCGTTGTCTCTGATGCGCCGTGAGCGGATCATGAATCACCCCGCGCCACTTCGATGCATCACGTACTCCGAAGCCGATTAGAAGCCCGGCTCTTTGCCTACTTTAAAATTTAATTTAATGAATAATTTAGAGGCAGCCGCGACGATACATAATTTACACGGTCAATACGATACGTGCGGGCGACGTAAGTGATCATATTCCTACGACAGCGAGCCGATTCCCCGCGGATCCGGAATAGTAAGTTATGGAAATGTGCGATTGGGGCAGCACGGACAACTGCGGCCAATAACAATGTCACATTAATATTCAACAGGCGCTCTTTGGACGTTTTTATTCCGTGGCCAGCTTCACCATTCTTTACTCTAGAGCACAATTTGTATTTCTTATGAAATTGCATTGGCTCTGTAAAATATATTCACAGGATGGAGATTAAATTGCGATGATCTCTATTACAATTCTTTTCCATTATTTAAAAATGTAAAGTTACAGCAGATTAACTTCGAACGTAGATTTTAACTTAACTTGAATCAGATAGCTATCCGCCGCGTCGATTTTTAATTTTGTACATCATAAATTCTATCGAGCTATTGTTTAACGATCAAAGTCTAACGGTCTAGTAAAAAACATTTCATGTTTATAAGTTTGAAGAATCCGAGTATCGAAATGCTAACAAAACTGTTACTTTGAGCAGACAAAAGATTAGTTGGCCGCCGTCCCACTTGTTTGTCTACAAAAGTTTGCCAAAATTCTTTTATCGAGTGAGCGGCGCGCTTTACAGCCGGCGGCGGAAATTCTCGGCAACATTACGTCGCCACTACTTCGACAGTTTACCTCTACGCTTATTATCATCAACATTTTTTCACATATGTACATTATTCTTGTAAAATTATCTTTGTAAATTATTATTTATTTTCTCTCGGTGGATGATTATTTTCTTCTCTTCTACTAATATGTAATGTTTACTACTCAAATGCAATATCGAACAAGCGAATTTAAAAAAATGTTTCAATGTTTCAGAGGTCAGTGAACGCAACGGATTGCCAGATCTTGTGATCTGGACTATGTATAGGCCGACTACCCCGCGGGAGGTGACGGTGGTGGATGGCGCGCGACTAATTATAGCCTCCCCTCCAGCGAGATGATGGCACGCCGACGGGAGCGCGCACATGTGGCGCCCGGCGCGGCCGCAAGCTCCCTGCCCCAAGCCCACGGTTATTTCCGATACGGTCGCCGAGCGGCGCGGTAAGTGGCGCGCCTTACATAAGAGACTCCTGCGCGCGGCGCTGCGGCCTACAGCCGGAGCTGGCCCTTGCGCCTCGCGTGCAGCCACGCCGAGAGCTGCAGGTCGCTGCACGTTCGGGAAACCGATCCGACGGACGCTCGTCGTCCGGTCTATTTCGGGAAAATACAAATTTGGAATGGACGGCACTCGCGACTCGAAAGCGAACTCCGGCGGTTGATTCCATTTTTAGAGGTGGTGTGCGCGTGCGCAGCGAGCGCGCTGCCAGTGCTGTCCGAGCTGCTCGCCCGGCCGCCGGCGCGCCGCGGCGTCGCAACCCTCGCACGCCACCCGGCCCTCGCGGCCCGTGACGCGCCCGGCCCTCGGCCCGGTTGTGCTGCGTCATCATAACTAATGGCAACACCGTACGGGCCGGTGCAAGAACAAGCGTTTCATCAGTGCAACATAACGAAGATAGAAGATTGAGCTTTGCGCTAGTTCCGTGCTTCCTTACTTCCCATAGTACTATTATTCATATGGAATGTAAAGAAGTATGGAGCTGCGCGGGCGGACCCACCGTTGCGGATCACTGCCACTTTCATATGTGATATCCAACTAATGGACCTGATTTGTGCTTACTGTTATAAAGTGTTATTCAATTACAAACTTCCTTACGTCATCGCAAAGTAAAAATTCTTTCTCTGTTGTGATTTCTGAGTTAATTGAAATAACTGAAATTTATAATAGAACGGTTTACAAAGTTTTATCGATCCAACAAAATAAACAATACTTCCAATTTCGTTGTCGACGTCGAGTTACAGTGTGCGGTTACAAAACGTTTAAAGTTGAAGTAAAAGCGGGAATTGTTCGTCGGGTGGCGAGTTGTCGTAAAATAACATCTGGCGCAGAGTAGGTAGCGGTTCTGACTAAGGAAACATAAATAAACGTGGCTCCGACACCGGCCGGAGCTCGAAACTTCTCCAGAGACCAAAATTATATTTAGCTATGGAGAAAAAGTGCGGCGCGACGGAGTCCGAAAAACGTTTTCTAATCTATAAAGAAAGTTATAAAGTTGGGACTTCGATTCAAGTGCATCACTTGCGTGTAAAATAATATAAATTACATAGGGCTACAAGTAATTATTTAAAACAATTATTTAAGACATGATATAATTTAAACTTAACAAGTAAAACAGAAACAAGTAGGCATGTATACGATAGTTTATGCTATTGTAAGAAATATGATATTGTCAGTGTTGGGTTTTAGCAAAAAACGGGTGAGAGACAAAAAGAGTCGGTTTGTGCCGCGCCTGCGCCGCATCTGGAGCTCGCCCGGTCTGCGACCTTCTCTGCCCACCCAATTCTACGCTCTTAGGAACCGCATTGCTTTGTTCTCCCTATTGTTTCGAAATACCTTATTGCACTTTATAAATATTATTGGATACAACCAAATGTTCAAAACGGATACGGACCTTTTATGTGCAAGTAAATTTTTTGTACCATAAACGATTCAGTTGAGTTCATTACAAATAATAGGACACCATGTTATATGAATAAAGTCTTTTTTTTCTTATCGGTTTCACTCCATTACGTTTTAGTTATAATATGTGATTGTGAGTACAAAATTTGATTTAACTTTTAATTGCTTGTTATCTTTCGTGATTTAGTTTTGAAACATTGCATTGTAAATAATGATAAACATGAAATGTTAAATGATCTTTGTCAATTAAACAAATTGCTTCAATTTCTAGGGGAATTGAAAGGAATGTTGACAAACCAAGGCAGTGTCAACATTCCCCTCAACTCATACTTAAGAATAAGTTTGCGTGTATTGTTTGACTAGGCAGAGGAGGCGGCAGAGGTGGAGGAGGCGGCGCGATTGGGGCAATGACAGCGCGCGCGCATTACAATGAGCGGCTCTCAGGAGACGAGAGGCGCGGCGCCGGCGTCGACGTCGGCGTCTCGGATGCCGCGCAGGGTACGACGTCCGTCGTCCGCCCTATTCAATAGCGCACATCGTTCCGCGCTATAAATCCGGGCCTGACCCGGACCGAGCCCTTTAATACTGCACGCATTTAACTACAACACAAAGGAGAGCTCTATGAGAAAGGGATCTTGACCTACCAGTTCCTGCATAATGTTCGACTTATAAATATCGCCTTTGAAAAACAATTTATTCATGCATCTCCGCAACGACTATTTCTAACAAAAGAATACGAAACTAGACAGGGGGATAATGAAAGCTAGTCAAAGCCATTTTAATAGAGTTAGTTACGTGCAATTCGGTTACGTATTATTTTTTTTAAAGACTGCATGAGTGAATAGTGTGTGTGTCCGAAGAGTTAAATAAAATAATAACATTTTTTTTAGTATGGTGTAATAATTTTCCTGTGTGTATAAATGATGTGTTGATGTAAATATAGGTTATGATTTAATGTCTGAATGAAGACATAAAGCTTTAGGTTGGGCGGCGATCGCGTTGCCTCGCGCCGGCCAGTGCTAAAATAACCAGCACAGGAATCTTTGGCAGAGGTCCAGGGGCCGCCGTCGCGCTTCTCTTACTTCACTCGCCTTTTCCATTCACGTGCATTTTAAAATTAATATCAACCCGTATACAATTTCATTACGTAGAAATGTGATTTAAATGTTTTTTTTTTTCAAAGTAGTTTTGTCGTAACGAATGGCATACATTAAATGTTTTTAGCTACGTACGCTTTATTCGAAGATAAAAAGAACAGAATAAATACATTTAGAGTAAAGAGATAAAAATTGTATGTATAAAAGAGTACTTTCGTCTTTGAATGCGTCCAACATATATTTTACTTAAAAACTTGTTACATTTTTAATGAAATCAGAGATTATAATAAAAATGTATAAAAAGCGGCGATTTTATACAAGAGTATACAATTATCCCGCATATATTTTTCAATAACTAAGTGTATTAGGTAATTAAAGCAAATTAAAAATCACTAATTTATTTAACTTAAACATTCCAATTATTAAGAAATGTAAATTTGTAAATAACATAATTTTGAAGAACATTTTCCATTATTCCTACTTATTATAAACTGATTACCCTGATCCCAAAAAAATTAGACAAGAACTAAGTAATGTATTTAGAAATGTATATCTTTAGCTATACTTATATTATAAAGAGGAAAGATTTGTATTTTTGTATTTTTGGTGCAGTATAATAATTCAAAAACTACTGGAATAATTTAAAACCGCATCCTTAAAAAGATAAACGTTATCACTGAGTAACATAGGCTGTATTTCGACTATTTTTTTTAATTTCACGTGTGACGAAGTCGCAGACACAGCTAGTACGTAATATTTATGTTGTTAATATTAATGAAAGAAAAATTGCAAGAATAAATTACTTGTAGCTATAAGGCGCCACGTGGTCCGAAACAAATAAACGAAATTTTCTGACATTACGTGGATTCTTTTTATCATGTTTATTTTTATGACTACTAACATACTCGTACATGTCGTTTACATTGACAGCAAATAGTATACAACATATTGGTTTATACTTTAGTGATGTGTTTAGATCGAGAGGCATATTTATCTATGCGTGAGTTATTTAATGAAGTACAAACATTATCATAACTTAAGTACAGCTAAGTAGAGCAACTTCCAACATTCTCTTTCCTATGCTTTTTCCTACAACAAATTTAAAACAAACATATAAATGATTTAACGAATCTTGTGTTCCCTTCCACCAATCCAGACGTAACATAATGACTATAATATTTTATTACACTAATTACTAGTAAAGCATGTTAGATGCATTCAACATAACATAATACAAGCCAATCGTTTTAACATGTCACTCAGCCATTGATGGTATGATGTGTCCTTGAAGGATTTAGTGTTATTAACAAGAATGTTACATTGGATAGACGAAAAAAAAAAATTAGATAAATAGTTACATCAAATGAATGTTTCAAATCATAGAAATATATAATAAAAAAGAGTGGGTATCGTGCAATTCAATTGAAGCGATCTATTCAATCTGGTAACATTAACGACAAATGCGACATCTACAGGAATGTATTTAAGTACGAGGCAAGCGTTTACAGACCGATGGCAAGTATTTTCACAATTATCCAACAGATGGCATGAACCAGTTAAAATAAATTGATTCGGCAATTCTACGATGTCATTTTACAACTAACGCTTTTGTCCCGTTTCTGAAATGAAATTACAATTGAAATATACGATTAATTAATTAATCTTTCTCTTAACATATATTGCTTTTATTCATTTATCTCTGTCAATAAATAAAATGTCTGATATCAAATGGCTATTATTATTACTTGTATTGAGGTGGCTATTGAAAAACATCCAACTTTACTAAACGGTCGTAAATCTAACGGCCATTGGATCTTGGACTATTATAAAAATATGCTGTATCTCATTGTAGTTTTTAAATCAATAAGATTTTAGTGAAGATTTGATAGTAGTAAAAACGTAGCGTAGAACGTAGTTGATTGGGATCATTATGGCAGAAGCCCGGTAACTTTTATATTAGCTGTTTTCACTATAGTTATTGCAGTACTTACGTTGAATTAATTTTAAGGGTCGTAGATAACATATTCTGCAGAGATCTATTAAACAGTGTTTTCGGTAAGCGTATCTTAAATGAGTAATTAGCAGCACATGTGGCAGGCGTGCCGGGGCCGGTACCGGGGCCGGGCGGGAGACAGGCCCAAGCCAACAAGCCATCAGTAACGCGCCGCCTGCCGCGGACTGCGTCGGCCCACAGAAAGGATAATAAAGCGACGCCAAATTATCTTTTAAAACAATTAGCCGCAACTTATGCCTTTGTGGCCCAGCCCCTTAAGGTTTTTGAACCGGAAAGGCGGCGGTCTGAGCGTTTAGAAAAAATTTCATAAATACTTTTTGGAGCGTTATGATTGTACAGAGGAGAACAAGATAAATTTAAATTAGAACTGTATAAGCTTTTAAGACACGTCCGCAGCAACAGAGGCGAGAGAACGCGCTCGTACGAATCGCGTATTCAAATTAATCATGAGCTCGCGCACGTCTGCACTCATAATCACGCAACAGTAACACAACGCATGTACTTCTTGTACGCACGAACACATAAATAGCAGACACATCAGCGGTTTTAATCAAAATCAATTTACTATAGCTATTTTGCAAACATACATATTTTATTGATAGAGATGGTTTAACTATGTTGGTCTGATTATGAGCTGGCAGGAGGGATTATTGTAACATAGCTTGATATAGCATACAATTTAAACGATACGGCTATTGGCAAAAAGAGGATATAATTTATTGATAGCAGATTATTATCATACTGCACAAACAAAATGAATCGTAAAATATATTGTGCGGTGTAGTGGCATGCGCTTGTGTCATTAACATTTATTGGCCGATGGGGGCTCGGTGCGCGTTGTGACGTAACGAGCGTTTGATCACCATTAAAGTATCGTACTTAATGCTGACGCCACTTTAGTTACTTGTCGGCTCCTAGCTTCAAGGCACTATATAATGTAACTTGTGTTAGCAATCCCTATACAATGGCCTTTATTCATTAATGATTTCATCAATCTTTGCTTTATTTGAACGTAATCTTATATTCTATTATTTGGACGTAATCTTGTAATTTGACTTGAATTCATGATAATTTTGTGTAAATTATCACGTATTGACAGTTTATTTTTTACATAGTAATTGAATTTAAGATGACAATAGTAGTTGAAGATTTTCCTAATATGTATCTAGATAGCAAGAATGGGGAAGGCACTATGCATCAGAAGATATTATCATATATAATTAATCTCACCGCGCTAAACAAGATGTATGGGTATCCACGTTCGGTGCAAATTACTTAAGTAACCATAAATTATGTTGGCAACTCAATAACAACGTCTAAATTACACACGTGCTACACTATAACTATACCATAAAGTTGGCAAACTGATCATGGCAGCGACGTGTTTAAATCACGTTAATAATAAAATAATGTCAAAGTCTTAACATGCAAATGAGTAAAAACTCTCGTGTACAGAGTACAGGGCGTACAAAGAGGCGTGTTGATGAATTGAAATAGAAAGAAAAGGTTCTCAAGGAATTTTACGTTGAAAATAATCCCAAAAGCGACCGACACAATTCCTCATTTCATTCACGTTCCCCCGCGATGAAACTTTTTCTCTGCAATTTTTCTGTAGAGGGCGGGGAGATATCAGGTGGGGAGTGTTGCCAGTCGCGGCACGTAGCTCTGGTAACCTCCCGAGCTCTGCGCCTTCTGTCCCGCGCCCCACGTCCCCCACAGTCCCCCCGCTGAATACAAACTTCATTAGCTGTTTGATAATTAGCCCGTTAAACGCCTCTCACTCGCTCACCATGTCTTACTTCGAGTACTATCTTCTAATTGTCTGCATCCAAGCACTTAAACTGTAATAATACACTGCTGCAATATCACTGTGATATAACGCCTATTTATATGTTATACGAAAAATTTTAGACTACTATAAATTAATTTACAAAGAGAATTGTAGAAATTTTAATTTTAATTCATTACACAATAAATAACAAACAGCAGGGAAAAAAACTGCGTATAATTTACTAGGAATTCGAACCACGTAACGCCACGACGATCCGGTCGTTGACATTGTAGTCTAAAATGAAACGTCTCATCGTGCACATTTTATAAAACATTTTCATAGTAATTAAAAAGAACTTGATGGAAAGTGTCTGAAATGAATCACTTAATTGTTCATTAGAGGAGAATGCTAAAGAGGAACTTCGCAAGTGACGGAAAATAAAAAGTGACAATTTAACCGGAACGTCACCGGAAGGAAACTTCGAAACAAAAGAGCCGTCCGCCGTCTAGCTGCGATGAACTTAGGAAAATTAAGAAACAATGGGATACGAAATGTGTTTTCTTTAGAACTATAGGAAGTACTTGGGCTCTTCGAGTTTTATAGCTAACCGGGGGTGTGGCCGTGTTATATAAACTAACAATAAACTCGATACAAACTTTTGATATAGCTTAATGTCTAATTTTAGGATTAGAAATTAAAGTTCATTTATCTTGTAAATACTTTTAGTATTTATTTAAGTTTAAATTATAATTAGTAGAAGAAACAAAGTTAAAGAAATTTAAGATTTTGATGATATTTCTTTTGAATTTAAGGTCAAATATAATTTTAATTGCGTTCAGTGCATTTCGCTTGGCACAAGACTGAGAGGGTTCGCAGAGTTATTAAGCACCTTGCAAAAATAGAGGTGACTGTATAACGTACACATAAAAAAATAGTAATTCATAAGAATGTGTCCATGACGTAGACTGAATTATTAAAGAATTCTTTAGAAATCCCTGCTTGATAGTTCAAATAAGTTTTTTTGTCTTTTAGTCTTACATATCGGAAGAGGTGACTTTATTTACTTTTTGCATTTAAGATGACTTTTCAGAATAGTTTAACATACATGAACGTTAAATGTATCAACCTTACGCTGCTTCAAAGAAGATTACTTTAACATTCTTTTGACATTTTATTAGAGAATAATTTATGTATGAATATTTTAAAGCAACAAATACTGTAAAACATAGAGTAATTAACAGTAGGAACATGTTAAGAAAAAGTTTAGAAAAATAGTAAGTAATAGTCTAGTAATAAACTCCTTAAAAATATTATTTCATTACGTTTTAAATATAATTTTGACAGAATCTTCTTTATTTGTATTATTCTATTAACAATGGAAGAAAGTAAATCACATGCACACAATAATAAGGGTACTATTACCGGCCGAATTAATTCATTTCATCTCTCAGCATTGTTGTGAGGGTACACAGGCCTTTGTTTATTTGTTTAGAAGGGTAAGCCAGTAATGTCTGTATTATTTTATTTTGTCAAAAAATAGTACCGAATAAAGGAGTAAAAGCAATCTTACCTCCGTTGAAAGAATGAGTGAGTTGTACGATGATGGTACGTAATTGTCGCGTGCCACTGTCATTCGCCGATACCAAAATTGAAACGGAGCAAAGAAAAACTTAAACTAATAAATCCAAACTTTTTAACTGAATAAAGTTATTTAAGAAAAAAATTGGTTTAATCAAAATGTAAAAAGTACGCTTCTCACATCAAAGGTATCGGTACGAGGTAAATAAAATACCGCGGATGGATTGGGTGGCTTTCGATTTCAATAAAGGATTCGTTTGTTTTTCTTTTAATCATAAACAGGCTTTGCAATTTGCAATAAAAGTGGAGGCTGGTGGCGCGGGGCGAGGGCGGTGCGGTCGCGGGCAGCGCCGCGTTATTTCGACGTAATTAAAACAAACAGGAGGCGGCCGCCACTCCTCTCTAATTGCGTTCGTGTTGGAATAATCACGGGCACTGTGACAGAATATCGAACCTGATCATGTTTGTGCGCGCCGCAAGCTACGGGCGGGTAAGCAACGCGCCGCGCAGACACATTTTGGAATCGAGGAAAACACTCGCAACTAACAAATGTTCTTATGAAAATGTACACGAGTCAATTCATGAACGCCGCGTGGTAAGTAGCTCTGGCTTTTGAGCCAACATCATTTATTCAGCTTACAGCACTTAATTTCAGGACGTTTACGACAATTCCTTCACAAAAAACAGTAATAAATTTGTTACACTTTTTCATATCGCAAATAACGATATAAAGAAAAGTCATTTAGGAGTTAAATCATGGAGGTAACTTAATTTTGTAAGAATAAATTCTTATCGAACGAAGGGTAACATGTACATATATGTCTGTTGTAAGTGTTTAAGGGTTATTAAAAACATTTAAATCATAGAACCTATTTAAACAGGTAAGTTTCTATCTAAGACTAGCTGATCCCGTGCGACTTCATCCGCATGCAATTATGAAAAATTTACTTTATTGTTTACATTTGTCAAATTATCAATTACAAATGTCAAAATGACATGACAGGATGACAAAGTATGGCAATTTTGCTTCCTTGATATTGACAGAAAGTTATGGTCTCTTTCCCACATTAGGCTATTAATCCAATATATTTACTCTCTAAGTATAATGGCGTGAAAATATATAGCCTAAAGCATGACATAAGTGTAGGGCTTTTTATTAAAAAAAGTATTATTCAAAAATATGCTGTAATTGCCGATATTTTAGGCAACAAAGAAATGTGTGTTTACGCTTTATTATAATAGTATAGATTGAGTTGGATAATATGTTATGTAACCTTATTTTTAAGTCAGAATTACTGGTACATTTTTTGAAATTCGATGAGTTGAAATTTATATGGAAGTATGGACATCGCGCTTTTTTTGGGATGTTAATAAGCGTAGACAACAGGCAATAGGCGATGGACGAATGCAAATTCAAATTTTGGTGATAGGTTAATATAAAACACTTTAGACATTTTAGGCTTTTAACTTCTTTGGGACGTATTTCATCTATAATTTAATTACCTATATATTTACCTGTAGCGTTAGTTAAGTTGATGAATTAGTAGATAATTGTTCATAGCAATTCAAATAATACAGTGTACAAGTAAGTCTAGATAATCTATTGTATAAATTAATAGTATCCGGGGTTATTATTCTGGTTGAGTTAACTTTTTTCGCGAGTGTACGGGGTTGTGGTTGGTGTGTAGCGCGGCCGACGAGGTTGCAGGCGCCGTAGACAGTGCGGCGCGGCGCGGGGCGGCGCAGGGCGGCCCGGGGTGGCGCGGGGTGCTCCCGGGCGGCGCGGGGCGCAGCGCGGGCGGCGGGCAGCGGGCGGCGGGAAGGCTGCGGGCGGCGCGCGGGAGCGGGGGAGGCAAGGCGCGGGGCCGGCGCGGCGCGGCGGCGCGATGCTGCGCGCCTCTCAGTCGAGACGCGAGGCCCGCCCGCCCTAGCCGCCCGTAGTGACGTCCGCCCGCCCCGCGTGCTTTACCACGCTTTATCTCAGGCCTCAGGCATACGATCGTTCAGTATCGTAACGCGTCTATATTGCATTTTTGTAAAATGTTATTCTTCGTAGTTTTCTAAAAGCTAAAGCTTTTTCTTCTCTCTAAAATTTCGTTTCACTCGCGCGTTTAGACATCGCGTATTTTCAAAGCTTTCGGATGGACCGGAAGGGAAAGGGGCGGGGGGAGGGTCACCGGATTCAGAGGGTAGCGGGGCGACGGACCCCTCGCGGCGCGGGGTTAGTAGGTTCGCGATGTCGTGTCGCCGCCGGTCGGAATGCATTCGCGGACGTAAAGTAGCGACCTGAGGTGTCGTCGCGTCTCACACCTGAGGTCGGTCACCTTGCTCATGAACGGAAAAATTCACCGAAGAATTTTCGGCTTGAGTCTTTTAAAACATATTTACAACTTTAAATTGTAAATATTTTTTGGGTCAAATATTTGATACAAGGTCAATCTAATAGGTGTCAACGAACCCCTCGTCTGGGGCTCGCGTCAGGTCGATGACGTCGCGGTTGTCAAGTTAGAATCTAACTCAATCTCGACTGTTGACAAGAGGCCGGATCCGATCGTGTGCTATCTTTTCTGAACGTCGACTCGGCCGAAGTCTGAGTGCCTACGTGGAGAATGAAGACGGAAGTGTGCAGCGACCGAGAGCGATCGGGGAGGCCGCCGCGTTAACCCTGCCCGAATTAGTGCAGCGGCCGGGACCGAAATAGCGAGCGGCGTGTACGGTTACATGCGGCGCGTCAATGTCGGCGCCGGCACGCGCCGCTCGCCTCGCGCCGGTAAGCTTACACTGCGTCTGCTTGCAGGCCGGCGCGACCAGCCCTATATGTGGAGCCGCGGCGCGCCCTCCTCGCCGCCGCGCCGCGCGTCCACCCGCCGCTGACTATTCCTGGACTCATCCGCTCTACTATATACACACGTTAAAATCTATGTTTCTAAATATAACAACACGCGTCTATTCACGTCAATGTGTTATCTTAGTTTTGTTAGCTTAATACCATAAGATTTGATTATAAAGTAAGAAGAACGTTTTTAATACAAGATTTAGAAGAAAATACTGTAAATATGAAAAAACTCGAAGATGAAAACAGCAGCATTTCAAGAGGCAGTTGGCGCACGACGAAAGTGTAGCGTTGTTCGCTTTAGCTGGTTGACTTCGGGTCAAATTGTTTTAATGTATCATTTGGTCCCCTTCAACCAGCTGTAGTTAACATCTGCTTCGCTTTCACATCTCTTGTGAGCTCAACGTCGAAGAGAATTTGGTTTGAAGAAGAAGTTTCAAGAAAACTGACAATAACTACCTACCGTAAGTTTCGCGTTTAATCTGTTAATAGTAATTACCAAGTTTACTCGTCTATAATGACATAAATTAACGCATTGTTTACTAACTTGTACATAAAAGTGTTTTAGCATATTTTACGTAGTATTAGGTAGAGTAAGAACAAAAGGTTATAAAAGTGACGAACTTTAGATATTTTAAAATTAAAGTTTGCGAAAATGAATGCGTGGATGTTGCGGTTGAGATGTTAAAAGGATAAGATAATTTAGTTTCCTCAGTTTTTATTCTATTGTTATTCATTTAATATTAAAACTTTTTATTTGAATTAAGATATTCTTTTTACTTTAATAACTATAGATCTAGGCATAAAACGTAATAAAAAAAATAGAAACATTAAAATTTTTGATCATAATTTACGTTTTACATACAAAATTAGACTCTCATTAAGTTAAGAAATACAAAATTCTTAGATGAATATAATTTGATTTATTTAATTTTGGATACTATTTTAGGTTTGATATAATGTGTTAAACACTAGGTCGTTAAAAGATATTGTTTAAAAGTTTACAATTGATAGAGCTAGAAACCAAAAGCATCGCCTAAAATAATATAAGATATTGATCTTCAATCTATATCTATATCTATACTAATATTATACAGAGGAAAACTTTGTACTTTTGTATGTATTGAAATAACTCAAAAACTACTGGGCCGATTTTAAAAATTCTTTCACCATCAGAAAGGTAATTTATCTGTGAGTAACATAGGCTTTATTTTATTATTACTAATGTTTAGGCACTATTAATAAACAGCGTGTTTCTGGATGCCGGCGTTAAAAATTCACTAAACTTTAACTTTTCTCGGCTTACGCTGCCTAAGCCGTTAGAGGTATATAAAAATGATGTATGCAAGAATTGTAGATCTCAAAACATTTCTTTAAACACGAAATATTTCGGTTAATAAAATGGCTAGAGTACAAAAGAAATAAAAAATGAAAAAAACCGCACCTCAATACTCCTTTCAAATACAAGCCATCATTTTTGCATATCCAAGTAGCAATTGTCTAATGGTATTAAAATGTCAGTTAAATAATGTTGTTATGAATTCAAAGCTTTCCATTAAACTTTTTTACTTCACTTTAGTACCTACTTTACGGCACTACGAGTTTTAGAACAAGTTCAAGAGAAACTCTTTCTGGAAAGAATTTTCGTTTTAGATTAATTTGCTTTTTATACTCTTGTTAAATGAGATTCGTTCGTGTTTTTATCTGACAATCTCGTTTTTCAGTTTTTGAAAACTTTTTGCTTTTCGGTGTAATTATAACAAACAGGTTTTTGTACATACTAATTGTAAAACAAACCATTCGATATAGTTAACAGAAAAAACATTTTTTCGAGAAAATAAAGTATATAATACATTTATAAAAGTTTCTGTATAATCATTAATATATAGTGGGCTTAAAAGCTTTTAATGTAGCATGAAAAGATAAGTTCAGATTTTAATATTAAATTTTCAACGAAACTAATTTTGAATAAAAATGGATAGTTTTTAGTTGTTGAAAAGTTCAAAGTCGAACGATTTAGCTCTTTTACTTAGGAATCGATATAATAGAGCAAAAGAGTAATCAACAAAGTCTCTTTTTTCTATATTTTAAACCACCAATTTTTTTGGCAATTATAAAAACTCAACATTCACAATTGGTTTATAAACTATCATAAGGATATCGATAATAGAAATAGACATTTTGCTCTCATAAATAAATTTAATAGTATAGAAGTGAATTGGAAAGGTTCTTTGACTTAAGCTTCATAAAGAAATATGGCGGAGACTGTTCGTACAGCGATTGTTGACAGAACAAAAGATGGGACTTGCATCATTATAAAGAAAATTTTAATTGTTGTATTTTAAATCTATGGTTAAACCTCTTTAAAAATAATAGTTACTATAGTAACTAAAAACTCTATAAAAAAAAACTTGCAAAATGGTAATTTGAATTAACATTGTATTTCATCTAAAGAAAAATGCGAAATCTTATATTCAACTTCTATTTTAGCTTTTCAACTATTTGCCGCGAATACTCTAATCACTCTATTCAAAATAATTTTACATCATAAAGTGTTTTCTGTATTAACAAGCATAAGTGGTTTTTTATTACGTTTGTCATCACGTCTCTAATAAGTACTGTTATCCTCGTATATTAAATAACATATAATGGTGCTCTTAAATAACGCTCATCTTTTTAAAAGTCTGTTTCAAGGTAAATTAATTGCGTAGATACTCAGACTGTTTTAGGCCTCGAAATTCCGTGGCCCTTTGATCACGTTGAACAAAGGACTTTAACTATGCCATTAATGTTATTTAGACGTGAATGTAAAGAGACAGTGTAATATGATTGGTTATATCCGAGTTGCTTTGACAGCGCGCCTGATGCGAGCGGAGGGTCGCAAAAACGCTGGAGGCGTTAGCAGCCGCCGCCGCCGCCGGTGGCGCGACTACGTATCATAAATCAAAAGTCCCCGGGTACCCTCCATCACATAAAATAAGTATGAAACACATACAGTGTTCTATATTCGCGACGATAAATCACACGTTATTTAAATTATTCAACGTTCGTATTGTGAATCTGATCGAGTAGGCTTCGATGTATGTAGTCGAAAATAAAGATGAAAGCACAGGGAGTACACAGTTGGGAGGTCACGTTGATTTTATGTATTGTTCCAAGTTAAATCTGTGGGTTATTTCAGTGTCATTGGTGTTCGGAGGCGGCGTCGTTTTACCCGAAAACGGTTCAGGAGGAAATCACCTGGCAGGCCATTAACCTAATTCACGGACGCAAAGACTGGGCGTAGAAGCGTAGAGGAGGCGTAGAAGCGGCGCGGCGGGCGGGTGGCAAAGTAGCGCCCGCTTTAATATCGCTACGATGCCGGTAATAAGATGGAAATAAGGCAGCAGCGAAGGAATCGCGCCAATCATTGCCGCTCTCAATTGGGAGAGCGGCAGCGAGTTCGCCCAGTTCTTGTATAGTGATGTCCTACATGCTTGTTGAGGTGCGTTTTAAATTTTAAAATGAAAGTCAGTACATTTCATGTCAAGTTAAATGAAAAGTATTCACTTTTCTTAAATTAGATATTAAACAATCTCCTTACACTTAAATGAAATAATTCGTGTGACAAAATTATAAAGTAGCAATAGGTCGTGTCGCAAGTCGCAAGATTTCATTTCCGGTGCATTAGGGCACAATGGCTGGCAGGAATTAAACATTTGAGGCGCGGCGCCTGGCCGCGAGTTAGTGCCGAGTTGATGAAACGCCGCACTCCGGGGCCAGGAGTCGAGGGAAAATTTAATTATTGTTTCGCCGGCACAGGCACCGCGTACAGTTTAATACACTTGTAAACGGTGAAGTACATTTTTGTGTCACTGAATGAGTTTTCATGACGAGTTATTACGATTACCTAGAGGCCTGTTTATGTTTATTACATTGTTTTAGATTCTCACTTTTTACTTATTTATTTACTTTAAGTCAGATGTACATGTGGATTTACGCACTATAAGATTTGTTGCAACAGTTTATGAGATTTTGCTTTAAGAATATATAAGTAGAGTCTGTAATTTATATTGTGTCAATAATTTATATTAAGTGATTTTTCTTAAGCTACGTGTTTTGATCTAACTAGTTGAATTAGTGTAATCATTAAATATTCATAAATGACTTATTAAAACATTTTAATTTTTACAAAAATGAATTTGAAGATGTCAGAAAGTAATTAAAATTGAATTTCAATACAAATCCATCAAATCTGGGAGGGAGGATAAATCTGGGGGTATTTGATAGTCCTACAAATAGGGGAGTAAAGCACTTGTGAATCGATCAGCTAATGGGATATGAATGAAGCGCGGGCCCGAGGTACACGGGCAGGGATCTAATGGAATTCACTTGTAGGCAAACAAGCCGCAGTGTGCTCGCCGCGCCTGCCACCGCGCACCGAGCCGTCTACGACTGAACACTACGCTCCCAAAATGCTGTCATTATTAATGTTAATCAAGATTATTAATCGATTTTGAGGAATAGTCACTAGTTTAATTAAAATATAGGAACGTGCATTTAGCCGATGCAATTGAAATAAAAAATACATATCTTCATCGAGTAATCGTTTTATTGTTTATTTTTAAAACTTATAATAACAATCAAATTTCATGCATTCAGCGACGAACGATGAAAAAGTAAGAATACAAATTAAATTATTATGATTTTTCATATTTACATCACCGATTTCGTTACTATAGAGTGTAAGATATTTTCATAATTGCGGTTTTTAAAAACCTCCAACATAAATCGGATATAAGATAAGGATTGATAATTTTATTTGGCCTATGGCCATAAACGTAACTTGGATGAATATATCGCTGAATCATTGTGAACTTTATAATCGATATGATGTAAAGGTTAAGAAATAATATCACAGATACGCACACAGACGTAACACGCTAGTCAGTCTTTCTTTAAATCACGCGACAGTTACTTTATACAACAGTTACATAACATTTTTTATTTCTTACTCATTTCCATTCGATTTTTATTATTCTTTCTGCGACATTAACTTAGAAACATGTCTTTACAAATGTCTCTGAAGAAAACGTAGCGCTACGATGCTACGTAGCATAGTCCTACACCAGTGGTTACAGTTTTTCAATAATTCATACTTTCGGTTTTAAACAAAATATAATGCATTTATGTAATTTTTGTATTATATGGCTATGTAATATCAAAAAATTAAGTTATGATCCCGCAAAGTACAGACTTTTTATGGGCTAATTGAGTCGGCTCGGCGTGTCAAGCAAAAATCGTATAAAACAAAATCGGTTTTCAATAGATGTTCATGACGATTAGGCGCCCAACTACAATATCGGCCGATAAAAAGTTCATAGTGTGCGGGGGCTTAGTTAAAGTTTTATTTTGATTTTCCTCACAACATTATACGGCACGTTAGGTAACGTTTTTTTTTTTCTAATTCATATTCATCGATGTAATATTACAGTGTGGAGATAGGAAACAAATATGTGCACTTATCCTCAAATCAGATTGACGCGTTTAGAATTCCTTACATAAGCGCTCCGGTATAATATCGGAAAAGAGATCAGAAGTTAATCTATCGGCAACATTGTTCGCGTTTCGCCGGAAGGCAGCGCCGGGCCGCCTGCCGCCCGCCGCCCGCCGCCCGTCGCCCGCCGGCACTATGGCCCCGGTGCACGCGACTTGCCCCTGTACCTACTAACTAATCGATCCCTTCGCAAATCATAGCCCACTTCCACTCGATCTTACACACTAATGTTACGAACTTACCCATTTTTGTCATATGTATTTCGGTACAAAAATTCTAACTCAGAATTACTACTTTGTTGTATTGTATTCAACTTAATAACTTAATCAGTTTTTAACAAATACGAATTATTTGAAAACATATTTTCTTGTTAAGTTTTTGCACAATTTGGTTGTGTAAAGATTTTATCTGCTAAAATTTAACTTTTCGGAGCTTTGATATTCGCAAATACTAAAAAAAATGAAGGAATGGTTTTGTGCAGATGAAATATATTTAATTATCATCATCATCTCCATCAACTGCCTTTATTTGCTCATTGTTGGACATAGCCTGCCGTAATAGCTCCCACAAAATTTATTCCATATTCGATTATATTCGATTTTAATATAAAATTATTTTATAAGAATAAAAGGCATCATAAAGCAATAAATTATTACCGCTATTCACACAATTTGCCTCGGATTATTTTATTGGAACATAGATAGTGTCCGTACATCCGCAGCTGCGTCCAATAACGAAGTGGACACAATTCATTTCAAATAATTTGCTGCAAACATATTAAAATAAAGGCTGGTATTAATTTACGGACGTTAATTGAAAACATTTTGTCCGTGTCTATTCTAATGTTTACTATTAATATGTTACTTTGCACAAAACATCCGTATTAAAGTTAAGGAAAACACTTCACAAGAAATAAATCTGTGGAATGGAAACAAAATCTTTAAAAGCGAAGGCGAGCCGAAGCGATGAAACAATATTTCTAAGTTCTTTTATAAACGCCTTACCCTGCACCTGTCCCCGCAGTCTTGTTCGTGAAGTAGAATTCGATGCTATTCCTACCGCTCCCCCCATCCTTATAGAGCATTGGACAACTTTTAACTCTCGAAAACCGAACAAGTGCAGAATTTCTTGAGAAATCACAAAGAGTGCGATCCGCGCGCTTTTAGATGACAAACATCGTGTAAGTGAGGAAACCGACAAGTACCTACGCGTAGGTATGGAGTATAGCACTTTTTTAATGCATGTGAAATACTGACCGTGGTGACAATTATTGATTGATATTGTAATAAAATGAAACGAGGATTTTGATTAAAAAATCTTAATAACAAATTTGATCATAAACGGGAAATAAAACATTTAAAAACAAATTTTCAAGTGATTCAAGCAGAGTGTGCGGTGCGTTGTTATTCACGTGTCGGTAGGGCGGGCGGGGACTGCGAGGCGGCGGGGCGACGCCGTTCGCAACGGGGAATAGATTCCTTTAGTCACATTTATGGCTAATATATTCATGAAAGTTTCACAAAAATATTTCGGAGCAACCTCTTTGTTATGAGTACGAACGGGCGAAACACGACGTCGTATTGCGCCGATATTGAGAGACGGTCTTGTGTCTTCAAAGTGGTTGGATTACGTGTGTAAGCATTTATCTGTTTAAAAATTGATTACAACTTATCATCTCATTGAAGCATTTTTTTTATATAATTACACCAACATTACTTTCTCCTTGTGTAAATAATGTAAAAGTGTGAAAATAAATATAACACTATTATTATTGTTATAATAATGGCGTTGCACTGGAGTCGTTCAGCAGTTTCATAGGCAGCCATGCAGCGAGTCAGCGAGGCAGAGAGGCACCAACGCGGCAAGGCAGTGGAGCGCGGCAGCGGCGGCGGCTGCGGCGCACGTCACGGGCACGCGGTAGCGCACGACACGCGACGCGCAATTTCCGTCGCCTGTCAGATTCGAGCAGCGTCCGTACGCCATAAACCGAACGACGTCTCCTGCTATATCCTACACCCGTCACATCTGCTACTTCTGTCGCTGAATTCACCATTTTACTTTCATTGCGAATTCCAAAATAAACGACATCTTATTACAAAATTAGTTGTTTCGCCTCTGATTTATAGTTTACATATTATTGGATCCTAAATTCAATCTCGGTTTCTTTCGGAATTCCGAATATTCTGCCGCATGAACGTTCGAGTAGAATTTCTCTCATCTAAAAGATGTCCACAAGAAGGGTATTACACATTAAACTCGGAGACATGATTTATTTTAGTCGTGCCTCTTTCTTGGCTCGTAAGGAATGGATTTAATAATTATGGGGTAAAGAAGCGAAACGTGTGGGGTCTCGGCGGAAGGATGGAGTGGGGCAGGGCGCGATTAAATCGCAGGCGTTTCGGCGTGTAACAGGAAGTGGGTCAAGCGGCGCCGCCCGAGCTATTTATTGCGTTTCCGACTAAATTGCAATCGCTATCTTAGATTTTGAAAATCAAACGATCCACGTTCATTTTAGCGAGCTAAAGCATAAAACGAATATAGTCGTATGTTAGTCACGTAAACATACGCCACGTTAAGAGTTAGAGATATCTATGCGATTATTTGTAAAATTGTAATATTATGCTTAAACAATCAAAGGAGATCGTCGATAAAGGCATACTATTAAAAGTTCTTTACTTACGGTAAAGGCCGCCGCTGCTCTGAAGCAGGCTAAGTCTTAGTCGCTCTGCAATTACAGTCAAGTGCCTTTAAATGAACCGAGCTCTCGAGCACGGCGCATCGCTTCGCACCGCCCGCGCCGCCGCCCTCTTCGGTGCCGCGCCGTGCCCTTTCCACTGGTTGTTAATTTGATTCAAAACAATTAATTCATTTGGATTTATATGCCTTAACATGACCATCAATAAATAAAATTTACCTTTTAAAGCATCTTAAATAAAAAAAAAAAAATACAAATGAAAACAAGGCTCCGACTTTATATCTTTTTATTACTTTTGTTGATCTTATCACAAAGAATACGAGTATTTACCTACAGCGAAATCAACTCAGAAAAAGAGACGCCTACGGAAAGATTTATTTTCATGTATTATTCATTCACGTGTCCTCGAACGTTTTCATTTCTATGCGGTATTTTGGCACTGCGATAATGATATCTGTCGTAAAAGCCGTTATGATGTCTACTTACAGCCAACATATAGAACAGGAAGCGATGAGTGCAGACGTCATCCATAAGGAAATTATTCGCCTTGGCTCCACTCCTCACCACACCACTATATGGATCAATTTAAGTAATGTACTTACTCCATTAATAAAATAAAAAATATCACTTTAAGTATATACGTTATACTAGTTAAGTAGGTTTTACTAAGTAGGAGTTACAGTTAATAAGCGTTACATCTTTACACCACCAAGATTGTTATGTAAAGTTAAACATAACTTTACTCATAAATTATTTCTAATAAGAAAAAAGAAAAATCTAAACGAAAACTAGTATAAAAATAAATTTATTCCTCATATATACATAGGTATGATGAAACTACCTTTAAGTATGAAACTAGAAATGTTGGTCAATTTAAGTTGCGATAACAAATTTCGTTGGCTATTCCGAGTGCATGCTGCTCTTTTGGTAAGATTAGTGCAAAACGCGCGACGGCCTGTATATCCGAAGATATTGATTTTGGAATGTGGCCAAAAAAACTCCTAGCAAAGGCACGCGTCAACTGCCGCGCTGCCCGGCCCCGCCGCCCGCCGCGCCGTCAACCCTTTTACCAATATTAAATTCTGTTTTGCCACTTCGCGATTTCACAATTCTAAAAATAACCCGTACATAAATAGATTATTCTATTTAGGAAACATCATATTGGACTCACAATACATTGTATTACGTAATGTCGTTCATTTGTTTGTTCCAGTATTTAATAAATACTCATTTGTCAGAATTACAACACATTTTTCAAAATTTGATTATACAACTGCTAAAAAAAAACGAGAATTTGTAAATACGAAAATCGTAGATCATGAATTTTCATTTGAGGGTGCGGATTGCTTGATTACTTTAAGGAAACTTATACAGCCGCTTCTTGCAAGCAAGAGTTAATCCAATCTTTACTTCAAAATAAAATATTTACTTTATTAACAGAAGTATACCAGCTTCGTGAGGAGTTTAAATATTTCAAGACCCTTAAGTTATATTACATTTTTAAAGTTTCAACTTCTACCTTGTAATTCATAATAAATTCCTTTTGTTATTGCTAATTCCTATAAGGAAAAATACACTGACAGGAATTGTGTATTAGTTCGGGAGCTATCAAATCTGGGTCTTGCCGTAGTTTTTTATTTATTGCTTGCTCTAACGTCTTTTGACCTGCCGGGTGTTGTCTCATTCCGAATAAAGACGTTACAGCTCTTTATTGTCACTTGTTCTAGAAAAAATCTGTATGAAATCAAATTGATTTGAAAGTACGGATAAAGTAAGAATCTCAAACTAATAAAAAATGTATTTTTATGTTTAGGTTTAAAATAAATAGCATTAGAAGCCGTTGGCAAGATACAAAACGATGCAAAAACCCACCCGTGCGCTCTACTAAATCTTACTTGTGTCATACGTACGTTTTGCTCTAAACTTTATATTGTTAGCTGGGACTGGGGAGGCACGTACATATCTACAAAGAATGGGCAAAGAGTGACTGTCCGCAAAGTTTTCTGAAGCAAGAGCGTCTCTACTTTTCTCTATGAACGGGTCTGTTTCCGTTTATCTTTGGTTGCTTTTTTGTTAGCGTCAGTTTCTTTTTCTTATGTTCTGTCGTAGCATTTGCCGTATCGGTGGATAGCTACACTAGCATTGTATAATATGTCCAATGTCCAGATTTAACAGATAGCTATATACTACTTTGTTATTGTAGGAGAAATTTTTTAAAAATAATTAATGACGGCTGGATGATTTGCAATCCGGTGTGCTATCGAGCATTCCTCGTCGAGCATTAATTGACGGTTCACTGAGCTCGGTCTTAAATTGGTGTAAATCCTCAAGGCACAGATCATACCGAGCGAGCGTCGGCTCTCAACGCGCCTCCTCCAATTACTTTAATTAAAACAATACCACGGCACCAATGCTACGTCGACTCGCCGAGTCTGTTTCCCATTTCCCTATTTAAATACGAAAACGAGCTCGTAGCTCGCGCTTAGCATGCAAGATGTTACTGTTCATTGTAGATACAGCGCAGTGGCTATATGATCAGACACCTGTGTGGGGGCTGCGAATTAACACATAGCAGAATAATACGATGTGCACATTCCGTGTAACTTCTTAAGTAAAATTACTTAATTACAATTATCATACGGAAACTTTGTATAGTTTTTTTTTTATACAATAGTAAATACAAATGGAAAATAAACAACATTGATAACAATTTTAATTCATAAAGTTCCGTAACCATTTAAGCCGGTAGCAACTCGGTCCATGAGCGAGTGATTCTAGAATCGATTAGGAAGTCGGGTTGATTCAGCGACTTCGGAGCTAGTAATTTACTCTCGAGTCGGCTGAAGGCGACACCTGTCGGCCGGAGTGACGGCTGATAATGCGACGCGGCCGCCATTCACGGTCGCTGGAGCGCGACGACGCCCATCCTGCTGCTACCCGAGGCTTTCCTAACACCTATCGTATCGAATTCATTCGATAAAATGCTAATACTCGTATACCGTATACAGGTTAGTTATCCCTGGATTAGTACTTTTATTTCCATCAATGTATAAAATATGGGATGTTAATAAAGGAAACATGAGTCGTATAACCTCTGGCGGAGGTTGTATAAAGCTGTTTAAGCCGAGTATCATCTGCGGGATTAGAGTTTACACGAGGTCGGGCGTCTCGAGGCGACACGACACGGCACGGCACATCTCCGACGGGAGCCAACTTCAGCAACTTTCTTAAGGGCGGTTAGCTAACTTTGACGTGCACGCGCTGCCAGCGTAAGTAAGCCCGGGGATTCGATACTCGGTAACAACTAACAACATCCAATATAGGGGCTGCAATCAGTATCAGAGGAAACGGTACAATATATCAAAACGTGGAGAATAAGATAATAACTTTCTGTACAATATAATCGTACATTATTCACGCTCCAAATTAAAGTTCTTAAATGTTTCGTAATATCTAAAGTTGAACAATAATGTTCGTGGAGTGTGGCTCTTTGGTGAAGTTTGGAATTTTGGTTCGAATAAATTTTAACAAGCACCAATGTTTATGACAATCAACAAAGGTAGGTTCTCAAACCTCAGTGAATCAAATGTAATGAAAATTTTACCGCGAACATTTAAAGTACATTCCATAAACGATATTTATACGTGTAACATGTTAAAATTTATTAACATACAGGATTTTGGAATTATTGAGAGTGAAGAACAAATATTCAATTAAAAAAAAACATACCTTTTTGTATTACAGCTATCTGTTTTGTTTAGCATAAAGTCATATTCTTTTAGTAAGTTTGTTTTCAATTTACTCAGCTTAAAAATATTCAAGCTAAATGAACAGAAATATGAATATTGAGATAGTAATATTTGTTATGTTAATGTTGGGCGTAGAATCAGTCGACTGTGTTATTAAAAGGTGGCGGTAGTGGCGAGGTAGCGGGGTCTAAGCGGGTTGAAGCAAGGGGTAGGGCAGATAAGTTACTGCTTGCTACCGCGGATGGGCGGCGGTGGCGGCAGCGCGCGGCCGACAGCGGTACTAAGAATGTACCTACTGCCAGTTTTATGAGTTTAATCAAATCGTTTTAGGGATGTTACGGCGTCTAACGACTGATTGTTTGCAAACGCACGTGTGCTGACCCACGCAATTTATGACCTTATGGTACACCTATTGTTCCAACCGTTACGGAATTACCTTCTTTCCAGTTATATGCAGAATGTAATGATGATATTTAAAATTACAGATATACTACGATTTGATTCCCTTTAGGTTTGCATTTATTACGGTTAAAATGTTTTATAATTTTACCCAATGTTTCAGTTTGATTACAAAATTTTTTTCTACATATTAAAACTTGTGGCCAAATAATCAAGATATTCTTCGATTGCGTCACTGAAAATTGTGAATTAAATTGGCATTAACATATGTCATGTGTTTGCACCACATCCATCTCTGCGTAGTGTCCATAGATTAATTATTGTGGTTTGCGATAAATTTAATCACAAAAAGCTCTGTGTTGGGAAAATTTTTAGATAGAACGATTGGTAATATCGGGAAAGATTTAGTACAGATGTGGTAAAATTGAATAAATGTATATGAAAATCAGCGCATCGCAAATTTATAGTCATGTAAGCTTATCTTAGCGAGAGGGCGGTAGTAATTCTTTTCTAAGCAGGGCGTAAAGTTATTCAAAATATGTATAAGTTACATCCTAAGCTGGTCGTAAAATGGTATTACAAACGTTATGACGGCCGGGGTTCGGCCGGATCTCATCACTTAGGGAATTGTGAAAAAAGGCTACCGTCGAAAAAATCTAAAAAATTGGCCGCTCTTAAAACAAATTTGGACGATACTGCGTAGCTTCGCGTGCCCTCTGCTAACAAAAGATACGTCAGTATTAAAATCGAGACGAGGTAACAATATATCGATGTTGAAGTTTTAAGAGTAATATCCGTCGTCGAGGCCGCGGCGTGCGTCTCAAAATGAAAAATGTTTTGCGAGGTAAACGTCGAATATTTATGCACCGGAGGAGCGATCGTAAATTATTTGCCTCGATCTCACCGGTACGTACTGGACAAATCCTTTATGCATATGTTTACTTGCGCTGTATTTTTCATTTGTTTCCTACGAAAGAAGTTTTGAAGGAAGAATATTAAATGTTGTTTTTTTCTTTTGTTTTTGGAGATCACACGTAATAAAAAGTTGGTGTTTTGAAGATGTCGGAGATGAAATACGTGAGGCATGCATCGTAAGTAATAATAGTTGGTGGGGCCGGGAAACTGTCACAAATCCATGTTTGCAGGTTGCATGCGGGCGCGGGGTAGTGCGGGGAGTGCGGGGGTAGGAGCGGCGCGCGAGGGCATGCATGTTAGATGAGCCGGCGCTGCACAGGTGTCGTACGCCTTATTTTTAATGCATCGCATTCCCTGAAATTTGCCTCTTCCGCAACAAACTGGTGTAAAAGATTATTAAAAACATTGATTCGCTTTTTAACTTGGCCACAACGAAAATTTATTCTTTGATGTCAGCGTTAAAATAATTACTTATGTTAGTTATTACAATATCTACTACCATACTTCTTAAATATGAATGTTTCGTCACCGGAAAAAGAGAGGTAAAACGCACAATTTTAAATTTTCCCTTTATACAATAAAAATAAATTGATTATCTGTATTGTACTGACAGCTTTAAATGAAGATCGGTGTGAATTTTGTATTTAATTTTCAAAATGGCAATCGGATTGCGACAAAAGCTAAAAGAAAGTGGAAAGCGTCAAGCTAAATAGAAAAAAGAGTCGTCCGTCTTTTACAGAAAGGTCGAATGACATCGGGTGGAGATTCGTTTAGAACAAGGATAGGACACAAATTAAAAGAACGCTGGAACGCTAATTCCATTACGTTTCGATGGACGGCAAAAGTCGCCTCCGTTAGACTCAAAGCCGGTAAAACGTAATTGCGACTTCACTAAGCTGGGCTCCGCGCGGTCTGATACGGACGAAAGGGGACCTCTCTGTAACGGCTGATATAAAAGCGGCAATAAATTTAGCAGGATGAACGCACTACTTACACCGAACGAGCACGCTCGCTGTTCGCCGCCGTCGCTCGCCGCCCGCCGCTCGCCACGTCGCCGTAACGAGGGGCACGCGCCCAAATGCCTTGTTTTTTATCCGTCCACTACCGCTCCCATTGCTCGCTCATTTATTAAGTAATTGATTATTCACTATAGTATTGTCATTATCACTAGTTAAAGAAACTATTCTCATTCGTTTGTGATTTTATTTTAGCGACCAAAAATATATTAACAGTGATGGGTTACCGCAAACAAGAAACATTTTATTCCCTCAAACAGGATACAATAAAACGATATAAACCTAAATGCAAAACAACGCCACATGTTTTTGACCAACATTTGCAACTCGTGATAATGGTTTTTTATCTATACTAATATCTTAAAGATGAAAAATTGTATTTATGTCTATATTGAAAAAACTACAGGACCGATTTCAAAAACCCTTCAGCATTAAAAAGCTATGTTATCGGCGAGTAACTTAGGCTATCTTTTTAATTTCACGTGGAAGAAGTCGCGAGCAACAAGCTAGTTTCGAATAAAGATAAATAAACATTCTGCCAAATTCGTGATTTCTTCTTATTTGGTCGGGATAATTCGATAGAAATTTCAAGTTGGGCAACGCTTGGATAGTTTCGTTATTTCGTTAAGTCTGGCACGATCTAGTTGGCTATCCTGCAACGTTTGCGCCGTAGCCGCCTCCACTCTTTCCTGAGAGCTTGTGCCAGCTTACATACACAATTTACATATAAAGTTATCCTCCTAATGAAGTAAACACTTACCTGAATTAAATAATTCCTCTACCATAAAACGTAACTTCTTAATATAAGAATAGTCGTAGCTACATTAAAGCCTAATTATTAATTTTGGAATATCCGACTTATAGTTATAATAATTTCATAATTATAATAATAATAGCTCCACAATTTTGTGGGACATTGAATATTATATAAATTGCGTTATTCATATTTATTAAACTTTTTAAACCACTTTACAATTGCAAAAAAATTCCTGCCGTTTTATAGCTTTAAAAATCTTTCTAACCTATGAATGCAGACTACACAAAATGATATACAGTTTCTGTTTATGAATTCGGCTAAAATATGCAAAATCCCGGCATACAAAGATGAAAGGAAACGTTATAAAATGTGGGTCGTATGAAAGTAGTAGATGCAAAAGAAATGTTAATGTTGTTATTTTGGATAAACTTGTTTATTGCAATGAAGCATGGCGGGCTCATAACAATTCTTTTCACTCTCCACAAATTGGAAGGAGCGTGTAAAAGAAAACACGACTATAAATAAAACTGGCATATCGACCAGATAGACTGCTATTGCCCGAGATAAGCGCAACTTATACGTATACGCGGCACGAGCGCGGCCCGCCCAAATTAACGAGACGACGCTGCGTTTGTTTTGTAGATATCGACGCGGAAACGTTTTTGCAGTCACACTGCGGAAATTTATTGTAGTGTTCTAGGAGATATCTTCTTACGGTCTCATTAAAAAGGAGACACGTCGTACATAAATCTCGGGCGGGCTCGGTGGGCGGCGTGCGGTCGCCGCGGCGCTTATCGGCTGCGACGCCGCGCTGAGCCGGCAATAGGCGCTATCCGGTTCCGTCGGCGCGCCATCTTCTCTATTGTATCTTAGCGCCATCGCCATCGCCACTCCGCTCTCTGCCGAACGCCCGACCCTCTAAACTTCATTACATTATCCTCCCTCGAGATACGATGCTTGCGAATATTTGCAAGTAGCTGTAGCTCAACTCGAAAGAACTTTATTGGTCTGGTTTGTATCGCAGCAACTGCTAAAGGAAATACAAAATACAAAATTGATCGAATATTGTATTTTTTATTTCCACGCTTTAAATGATGCGAGTAAATATTGGATAGAAATATCTAAATATTTTTTGGCGACGCCGTGGTGTTAAAATATAAAGCATTATGAACAGCCGCCGCCCCTGAGTTATCGGAGCGACGGTCCTATAAAGTTTTATGTCGTTATGCAACATCCAACTTTGTGCAAAACGACCTAACATTCACTGTATGAATTTCAAGCGCTAACTCTGTAACTTTGAATTGAAACATTAGGGAATTTATTTTGAGAAACCTTTTGCACTAGTTTCGCTTACGTAACGTTTGTTTCAAAGTTATGACATGTTTGTCCCTATCGAGCCAGATAAATTATCCACTTTACGTCCAAGTTTGAACAAAGTTATCACTAATACCAAGCTCTCTGCTGCAAAAGCTTGGTCTAAATGTGCTTAAATTGAGGTTGTTAATGACTTCTACAAGTTTTTTCTGAACCGTAGAAGTTCTACGTATTTTAAACAATTCTACCCTAGGCTCCGTGGCTTTTTACCTAATACGTCAACTAGGTCAGTTATAATATTAATAGAAGATATTATTATGTAATCGTAGTGCCGCGTGACTTGGTGGAGTGGATGCTGCAGGGGCACAAGGAGAGTTAGGCGTTAGTAGGGGGAGGTATCTAGGGGCCAAAGGCTATCCATCGAATGACAATAATTGACGCGCAGGGCACAGACACCGAGGCGCGACTCTGTCAGCACTCACCGACTCTAATCGACTAGCGATTTCAATGAATGCACATCGGCGGATTCACCAAACGTCACCGTTTGTTGCACCACTTGTACAGTAATGGCATCAGATATTCACTCAAAATGTCGTTGGCAGACCGCGCACTGTGAATTTACGACACTGGCGACGACCAATAAATGCAAATTTTATGGTTTATAGCAGATTTAACGGCAGTGAACTCTTTTACCGATGCCGTTAAGCAATCGTTGCATTGGCTGTTGAACAAATCTATTTACATTATAGTCGTGCGACCCTGACACGGCTGATGCTTTTAATAATTAGAAGATATATATTCTTGTAGATTTCGGCGGAACTATGTTACTTTGTAAAGTACGACAGGTTTTGCTGGTCGACTTTTTGAATAAATGGGGAAATATAATTGAATCCATTTTTTTAAATTACAAAATGCTTAAACATTAAATATAAATAAGTTTTAAGATGTAGATAGTTGCTTTATTTCTACTTTTATATGGGTAGGGAGCTAGAACGGAAATTTATATTTTATTTGGTGTAGAAGCGTAAAATCTAAAAAGCCTGTCCACATTTCAGCATTTTAGTAAGTAAAGAACAAAAGAAACCTTATATTCTTTTTATACCTGATCGTAAAATAACGAAACGCCACAAAGTTAAAAACTTTTTATAATTCATATCAGTTTAATGTTCGAGGTTAGTGGAATAACACGAAGATAGACGCTGAGGAAAATTTTATAGATTAAAATGTTAGAACAGATGATATAATTATTCATTAAATTTGAAATAACGAAACGACAAATATTGTAACGGCTTTATATCTCTGTATTTTACAACACTAACACAAAATCTAGAGCGCGAACTTCTGGTACTTCACCAATTCCAAGGTAAAGACAGCTGCCAAAAGGAATAAAACGTTTGAGAAAAAGGCGGTATTTCACTGCACTAAAACTGTACATAATAAAAATCAGGGCCATGTATACAGAACGGTTCGGAAAGTTATTTCACTCAATACTAAGATAGGGTTTGCCAATTCCATTACCAACTTTGAACATTTTGTAAATTTAGTATTACATTACAAATCAAAAAAAAAAGTCGAAAACAATTAAAAATTTTCATCTTATTTCATTTGTTTAAAACTTAAAATGAATATTGAATATAAACTGAATAAAGAAGGGTGCTGAGTCTTTGCAACTGTATAATAAGGGTTGATGTAAGCAGGCGCCTGGGCAAGGGGAGCAAGGTGAAGGGCGGTCTGCCCAGGACTGATAAGGCTGTTAAAAGTTACGCTTTAGACTGCCGAGAGGATTAAATCGATGAGGCTTATTGATAACAAGGAAATAAACAGAAAAAAAAAACAAAACGAATTCACGCTTACACCGTTTACGCTATTTTATATTCAGTGTTCAATAAAAATTGAAAAAACATATTTTAAGGTTCAGAAGTCCACAGTTAAGCTGCGTAGTTGCAATACAAAATTCTCGTAATAAAGCAATTTGTAACGGAATTTGTAAATTATAAAGGTAATAATTAATAACTAATGTATCTAATATGTTAAAGCTTGTCCTCAAAGATTATAACCTTTATTGTAACATATTTCAATTTATATTAAAAGTCTGTTTATTTTTATAATTAATTGAAACCTAATGATAGATCAATGTTTATAAAAGATAACATTACCCATCAGAGTAATTAGTGATTAATACTGTTCACCAATGCTTCCTAATCATAAAAGAGTTTTAATTAATGTTATAATATTTCAGGAAGCTTTGAAAGGTAATTAATAGGAGTAGGCGGTAATAATTTACCCCACACCATGTACAGTAACGAAACAAACAAGAGATTAAACAATGCGAAGACGAGACGCGACGGAATATTGGTTTGGAGCGCGAGCGCGTCATATTTCGGCACGTACGTTCTTGTCTATGGTGTAAAATACGGAATGTAGATCGGGACAAAAGATACGTGCGGGGGAATTTTGTTCAAAGCAATTATTGTGAATAGTGCTCACTTCAGCGCTGGTAGAAATTCGCGTATAAATCGCGTCACAGACCACAAACAAAAACGTGCATGTGGACCGGCGCCCATTATTCTCGACTGCATAATCGCTTCGTCCAACGCCCGCATCGCTTCCCGTGCTATTTTATTTCCTCTCTGTTTCAACTAGGTGGAGCTTTTTCAGCGAGGCTTCGGTAGGGAAATTAAACCATGTTTAATTCTGTTTAAGGTCCGGTTCCGGCTAGAGCGCGCAGCGTGCTTTGGTCCGGAGCCGATGAGATCGGCGACAGACCGAAGCTACCGCGCTACACTTCTGGCACAATGTGTGTTCGTTTTAATAGGATTAAACTCATTGTTACATACGATCTGAAAGGACCATGAGCCAAATGAAATTGTTTCTAACAAATCGAAGCAGACAGTGTAAGATATATTGGAAAATAACCGTCGCTATTCCAACCAATAAAGCAGCGAATGCCTCTGTTGATTCCAATATCAGAGTTACACAAAACGATTCAAATATTGACGTCGAATAAATCTTAAGATAAAATTAGAGAAAATAATAAAAAAAAAATCAATGGCATTATTAAAAAAGAGAATAGAAATGTTGAACCGGACTTGTCGCGTGTCAATGTTTTATAGGAGATGTGCCTTTCGCTTTGCATAAAAGAGGCATATCAGATGAGAAAATAAGTATGGAATATTTTATGACGTCATAGCTTTCATGCCGCGTCTCTGAAGAATCCAAGAGAAGTCATACAAATGTTACCTCGCGAGTCGAACACCAAAACAACAAGAATGCTACGAACGCTCCGTAGGCGTAGCGTAGCCAGTAAGCGTAGCATAGCATTACAGCTTGTGTGTGTTTGTTGAATTCGGAACGACTAATTTGTAAGTTAAAATTAGTTGCACATCCCTATTTGTGAGTATTGACAATCATGAGATTAAATAAAATTGAACAAGTGCTTGCAATGCAAATAAAGTACTAAATGAAGTCCAGAAGTTAACTACAATTTAGTTACAAAGGAAGGAAGGTAATGTACAACAGTAATCTTTTCTATTTCTCTTCATAAAACGTGTGTTAAAGATATAAGCAAAAATAATGCGATTTAAACGTTTTATGACCTCTTTGAAATCTTTAAATGCAATAATTTACAACAGGAAAGCTTGAAAAGCTCACTTATTACGTGAGTTCCTGTTTTTCTTTTTCACGTGTAACACAGGTTAGTGCTTATATGTGTACACAGAGTACCTATTACCGTAGTTGTTTGTAGCCTAACGAGCCCGTAGTTACTAACGTACACCAGTTTGCACTTTCGAACACCTGTTTATGTACTTTATAGGTGCGCCACTTACGTTTGTTTCCTCGGTAAAAAACAGGGTCGGTGAAACAGCAGCAGCGTTTATTGAGCGAGAAATATAAAAGAAACAGAAAAATTCCGTACTTCAATGAAGGTTACCGAAAGCTTTTACGTTAAGATTTTGGATTTTATAGTTTACTCTTATAAAACACCCGATATAGTTAAATCTATTTATGACAACACAAGTTATTAATATTGATAAAGTCCTTTTTATGATAAGTAAAATAGGCTGTTTAAGAGCTGAAAATGTGATGTAACAATACATTTAAAAAATGTAAATTTAAATAATAGAACAACAACTAATAATTACGGCACACATGAAAAATAAATGTAGCAAAAAGTAAAATGCAGTAAAAATTGGGACTAACGATTGAAAAATCTATCGTGGCGGCCAAATTGTACGGAAATAGATCAGTACCGTTAGGTATAAGAAAGACGTGATTGCTGTACGCTTGGCCGAAGCTGAGCAAGTAAAATTGTACATCATTACCGGTACAGTACCTTGTGATGTTTTATACAATCATTTAACTTTCTTTTTCTGACGAAAAATAAATTCATACAAATGTTAGATAGGTGTTACTAACAATTTTATACTTATTTGTTCCGGTGATGAGTTCTGTTTATTATAAATGTACAAAAATAAGCAAATAGGTCAATGATGAATGCACAAAACTTCATTAAAAATTAAATGAGAACCCAAGTAAGAAGCTAATAAAGCTAAAAAAGAAAACTCTATAAGCTAAAAAAGAAATTAAGGTAGTAATTGTGCCGGAAAACAGAATACCAAGGTAATTAACGACACGATGCAAATTATTAGCGATCACATTGTAAATACTCGTACATATTTATACTCTCCTAGTAATATACCTAAAGGATTAATGGATTGAAATCCCAAACGGCAGGGATGCTGTAAAATGTAATATATATTATTAAAAAATACAGAGAGCAATAAATTTCAACTTTACAATAAAGCATCAATAATTGTTCTTATGTGCAATTGTATTTGTAGATTTTATATGACAATTTCATTATTTGCTGTATTGATTGGTTCGCATCAATCGCGATATGCAAATATTAGCTTCGCTGGGTGACCGGCGCGCGGTGCGGCGCACATTGGGCTGTATCAAGTTGCTCCATAGACAACTTTATCTGATGTTTGAAATGTCTCTTTTTTTTGCTTGAATGTGCTTTGTA
>NW_013525102.1:1744050-1815918 GCF_000836215.1 Papilio polytes | reverse complement strand
GTATGTATGGATATTTTATAGGCAATTGCATGATCTACAACTTCGTCCTAGTCAACTTTTTGATAAAGCTAACCATTCCGCTGAAATACGCAAAAAAGTAATTTTTACTACCTTTGACCTTGAATAAGTCAAAAATCGCACCCGTGCCCGTGTCCAATAGTATACCCAAAAAATCTTTACAAGTTGTACAAACGTAATCTCAGAGAAAATAAGGCGCAATTGTGCGATAGCTGAGTTATCGCCAATTTTGAGGGCGACTCCATACAAATTTTCAGAGAAAACGTTCTAATTGCGCCAAAAACATCAATACAAGATAAATATTACGTTATAAGGTATGCATTTACTGATACAAAGCACATTCAAGCAAAAAAAAGAGACATTTCAAACATCAGATAAAGTTGTCTATGGAGCAACTTGATACAGCCCAATGTGCGGCGCGGGCGGCCGGCCGAGTGATTTACGTGTCGCGACGCCGGTTTATGCAATTACGACAGCTTATTAAAAATTAACTGTTGTTTCAAACCTGTCCCCGATATGACAACGCACTATAAATTATTCACACATAGACTCTCAACGTTAACGTGTTTTCATCGAATGATGCACTAGTTTTCAATGGTTAATTGAAAATGTTACCTTTCTCGATTCACGTGCGTAACCTCATAATTACTTACGAGGTGAGAGATAGGAGTGCGGTCAAGCGTTGGCCTATTTCAAATAAAAAAGAAGCACTTAACATGTTGGGGTTATTGAAAGGGATATGGTTGCACTAGATGAGTAACGCTCGATGCGAATAAAACTGTTAAGATAAATGAAACGAACGAATGATGCTTCATATTTACACTGAATTTGCACCTATTTTCAATATAGAAATATTTTTAAGTAATAAACGTAGAGCTAAATATCTTTAACACAAAAAAATAACCTTTTTCGTATGCATCGGAAACCGCACTTACGGTATTTTATTATATAAAGTTATTTTTTGTAAGGCCCCTACTACCTTCATAAAATATTTAATGGAAATCACGATTATCTATTTACGTATAATATAGTTGTATAAGTCATTTTTGATTACTGTTTTTATGATGGCTTGTTAAGCGATTTCTAGTGACAACGTAACGTTGATTACATCTATGATAATGTATGAAAGAGTTGGACGTAAGTATGTAATTTTAAATTGGACAATTTCCATACATTTCGCGTGGAAATAGTCCCTAGGAGCGGGTGGCACGTAAATCAGAGCGCCGCGCCGCGCTGCGGGGGCACTGAGCCCCGAGCCTCCAGCGCCGCCGCTTTCATTTTACACAGAATCCAAATTGATGGTGCACGCACCTATTATTATCCCCGAGCACACGTCGCAGAATCAACCTAATTAAACGCTCGGCATATAAGCCTCGTCGTATGCGACAAATGACTTCATGTAGGACATAATACCCCGGCACGACTGTATCATCAAAAATATCGCAAAAAGCCACAAACGGCGCTGGGCGTAATGGCGAATATAATGTATGCTAATGAGGGCGGCGGGCGGCGGGCGGCGGACGTGACGTCACGCGCCGGACCGCAGCCACCGCCGGCCGCACTTAACGAGCGGGTGTGCATTTTCAATACGCAGACCGAGGTCCGATTGTAAGCTGACCCTTGCCTTCCTATAACAAACTACTGCAATTAATAGAGAAAAAGCTTCTGCGAGTATTGAGCAACATATCATTTGAATTCCCTGGTTACCATCCTTTGGTTCTTCGCATATTAGTTTTTGTACCACAAAGCCGGAATAAATTACAACAATTACATGGTACGACAGCTCCGGCACAGTTATTTGTGACAATAAAAACAACACTAGTACCTATTACAAAAATAATAAAACTGGCTCCCAAAATAATAAAAACATCGTCCGTCCGCGAGGCGCCAGAAAAGCCCTGCCGTTTCGGCGGACTTTGTCATGTCTAACTTACTGTAACTTTTAATACAACTTTTTTTCGTCGTCGTTACAACTTTTTTCACATTTTTACACCTAAACAAGTACTTTTTCTTTTGATCTGTTAAGTTACTCTTGTTTGAAACCGGCCCAATCACACTTTCTACGATAAAAACGAATTTATTTTAGGCATCTATTGTTTCGTGTGATACTATCCGCATAGTTTTTGAAGTATATGTATCATCAATCACAGAGCGTCGCCTGATTTATGACAGGCAAGCGTAGGCACGACACGAGCCTAGTCTGTTCGCGATGACGATGCGATTAAGAGCAGTTCAGGGAGGGAGAAAATGGGGAGGAGGGTGCAAGGCTGTTACCTGATGCGAGCGCCGGCGACGACTTAAAACTGTGTCTTTACGACAAACGATTGTAGAGCTCACATGGCATCACTGCCTAATCTCGTGGGTGAAAACCACCATCCTGTCTTGACACAGCACTACATACTCTTGTACTATATTTTAGTTCATAGTTGTTTTACCGAAGTTATTGAATCTGTCAAGTCGAACACATTTGTCTAGTTTGTGGATCTAATTATTGTATTTCTCGTTATATCAGTTGTCGCTCTTGGCTTAATTCTATCGCTAATCACGTTATCAGTGGGATAAAAGTAAGGTGTCAAGGTAGTTTGTATTAAATCGCCAGCTTTTTTCGGTGTATAAAAATATTTACCAGGTCGATCACAATTTCATGTTCATTCGTCGCATCTGCCGTAAAATAAAGCGCGGCCACGTCACAAAGTCACACAGCTATCAAGCTCTTGCTCCCGCGAGAAAATTGCGGGTATTCATCATAAATGCGTGACGTTTAAAATTTTCAACCGCCCGCCAGGCGGCCCCTGCGTATAAATCAAAGCAAACAGTAGTTTGGGCGAGTGGGATACTATATTACCTCTTTTGTTCAAAATTTTTCTCATACATCACCTTACAATGCACGATGCAACTTTTAAAATCCTTTCACATTTAGAACATAAAGTTGATATGATAATTTTTAAACGCAAAAAGTAGCACAGTTCCAAAATGTCCGTACATCGGAAAATATTGTTAAATATATGTGATATAACAGTTTTGCTGGAAAGTCTCATGTGTGCAATAATTTAGGTGTTGGTTAGCTGATATTTATTGCTCGGTTAACATGGTCCTGGTTTACACGGATGAAGAGTAATAATTACGTGCTAGTTTATCGAGCATATTGCAGCGGCATACTGGAAGCTCATTACGCACATTTCGCATCTAATGGCTGGACCGCAAATGTTTTGCAATGTCCACTTTATCGCATTAATACAATGCGAACACTATCATGTTTAACTGCTGATTACAACTCGCACGATTTATACATCGTAATAATGTGTAGCTTGTGATACATAATTATGTTCACATATTGCCTCAATGTTACATAGTTGTAAAAACATTTTTAAGGCATGAATAAAAACATACCGTTTTTGTACAGCCATAGACAACAACTAGGGTGTTACGCTATTAGGTCGTAAAGCTAAGAAACTTTATAATTTACGTAAATGCATTAAAAGCAATAAATTTAAGTTCACAACAGTATATGAATGTAAATATATGAAAGTTATTTGAGGTAAACATGGGTTGAATGACCGGGTGGCAACAACAATTCTGATACAATGCAGACTTTAGACCGGGAATGGCGTACCGTAGCTCAGTAATTGATATACGAATTTGGCAGTAGCGACTAGGATTTGCATAGCATTAACGCTGTAGTCCAACACAAGCTATGTGCATAACAGCCGCTTGTAATAACACAAACAGAGTGTTAATTTCCGATGAACTACTCGTATTCGATATTCGGCGAGCTTGTGAATAAACGAATAGTAAAATATATAAATATTACAGCGGGGCGGTTTCCATGTAAAGTAAATTAACATGGAGCTCACATGTGAATTGCGAGAGCTGGTTCGACTGCCGGCACAACACTCCTAACGAGAGGCTGCCGGGTGCCGACTTCGCGCGCACCGCTCGCTTCTCTCGGCATCGCGGCCTCGGACCACCCTATTGCATTTATTCATGTCGTTACCGCTAACGATAATTTTATCGTGTGCTCATTTGCCGGCGCCAGACTCGCGATCATCTGTCAGCGACTACAAATCGACAATTTGTTCAGCACTAAAAATTTTATTGCAACCTAATTGACCCCGATATTTCTCTGGCGCTTCCACTGAATTAGCTCCTTTTGTTGTTCTAATGGTATTTTTATGATCGAATTTTTTCTTCTTTTTCCTTTCTTTTATTACTGAAATACCAAGAGTTTTTAATCTGGGAACGAGAACATTGTTTCGTTACGAATAAAGTTAAAACGTTATCTTTAAACAAATTTAATATTAGCTGAGTATCGTACGGTAGTCGGGTTTTATGTGAAAGTCTAACAGGGCCATCTTGAAAATTTCTCCCAGAGCGTTGTAGGTGGGTAATTGAATAGCGCAGTAGACGCCGCCGCCGCCGCCGCTCGGCAGTTAAGGACGTGGCCGGTCGCTGCAAGGCGCGGGGCGGGGGCAGCTGTACCATAATTGCACAAACTTTCATGTGCTTCGCATACATTTTCATAATTAAGGAGGCGGTTCGCACCAACTGGCAAAATCGTTATCTTTTATTTACATACATTTCATTTATGAATTCAAAATACTTCTTTGCGATTGGTGCTAATCGGTAGTGTTAGGACTATTAACAAAGACTGTATAACTTTTTGATTTTCTATTTTATCTCAAGTGTTCGCAAGTCGCAAGTCAAGAGTACACTTCTTTAGGCAAAATGAATTAAATGTTGGCACTGTTTATTTATATTTTGGCATTGTTATTCTCTTTCCTATGTGTTATCTTATTTCTAACAGTAACAAACAAATATTACAAGACTTATTACTTTAGTAAATTTAAAATATTTAATATTTTGTCCCTATCCAACTTATCTTGTATAATCTAATTTTGTAAAGAAAAACAAAATGAATAATTATACAACAAAAGTTTGAAAGCTAAAAGAACAAAAAGAGAGGGTTTATCTAATGAACTCACAAAAAGTATGTAGGGTGTACACAAGGGGTTGCTCATTAGAAATTCTCAGGGAGACGCCGGCCTCCTCACTGGCGCGCGACGTGGGATTTAAAAGACTAAACTTAGTGGTGTGCGGTAAAAGAGCATCGAAGAGGTTGCTAATAAAAAAACAAATGTACAACAACAGAGCCGACATAATACTGCAATGAAAACTGACTGTTAGAGATATCAGATGCGATGTTTCGTAAAATGAAATTTAGGCACGAAAGGAAATGGAATTTATGTTTACAGTATCAACAAGTACCGTTGTGGAAAAAATCGTTTTGCAATCTCGAACCAACAAATAAATCGGCGTGTATTATTGAACGACAAACGTGTGCGACAAACTGACTGCGACACGACGATAGATGAAACGACGATCATAAAAATCCCGCCGAGTCAATGGAAGTAGACTTGATACTTGCTGTCTTTAGAATGTATAAATCTAACTTAACGAAACGGTGATGCGATGAGAGTGCCCAAAAAACGTTTTGATACGTGTGTGTCGATGTTTTACTTAAGGGAGAATAAATAATTAATAATACTTTTCCTACTTAAGCTCTCCTAATGTTCTGCTGATGTGGATTAAGTTATTTAATAGCATCAATTTTTTCTAGAATATCAATTGAAGTTGTAAAGGAATAAGAAAAGGAAAGTGTTGGTGTTGTAAACATTAAATCAAACAGCGGAATCGGAATCGCGTAATTTCGTGCCGAGGCCAGGAGGTGGAACAAGGAAAAAGCGAAAGGGAAGTCTTTTTACAAACCCCGAAGTAAATATCTCACTTTTCCATTAAGGACATAAAAGCAATTCCGCGAGAGACGAATAATAACGAGGGGCAGCGCTGTCCGGTCGCGGCCTCCTTCGAATTTTATTTGCATCGCGGGGCTCGTCCCGGGCCGAGGCGGGCGGCGGCTCCGATTGCCCCAATAATCGCTATTGTGTGGCAGCGGCAGAGGGGGCGCCGGGAGAGGGAAACGGGGCGAGGGGCGAGGAGGGGCACGGCGGCCTCTCCTACAACTTCCAAATTGCATGCGCCCGAGAAAACTTCAACCTTTGAGAAAATTCCGCGCGCTCCGACGTGCCCCCGATCTAAGCTCGCTATGCCATAGCCAGACACGAAACCGATGGAATTGCTATCAATTATTAGTTAACTTTTTAATTTTTGTATTACGACAACTTTACGACGATATTAGTCGTTAAGTTATCGTGAGACTGCGTCAAAAACCTCCAACAAAAATTGAAAATAATCAAGTTTTTGTTGGAGGTTTTTAACGAAGTGATTTTCAAGTTTAGTATCTTATTTGTTGTAAAATTTTCACTAAGTTATAATTTAATACGCTGTTCTTTAGTACTAATCAAAAAACCACATGTCTGTATAAAGAAGTATTAAAAATAACCTAATACAACAAAAACCATAGGTTTATTTATACCTTGAACTAACATAAAGTAAAAATTCAAACCACAAAATGTTAACTCCGCTAGGATTATAGGTATCTGATAACACCCTCACGAATCTTTCAGCGCCACATTCACACTTAATTTTCTTGGAACAGTGGCGGTAAGAAATAAAGTTAAAATTAAGACGCGAGTTTATGGGGCGTTACGAGGGCGGCGGGTCAGGGGGCGTCGGGGAGATGCGGGGAGCGGTGAGGCGAGCCGCCGCGGGGTGAAGCACATTCGAATTCACCGCGCGAGCCTCGCCGTAGATAGCGGCAGGCGGAACACGTACTTCACTTCCACTAACTCCAACTATTGACAATATTAATGCACGCTTAGCAGGGCCAAGCGACGCCGTGCACCGCCTACGGAATATTGTAAAAACATAAAGGAATCGATCGTAATAACTACGAGGCTTTATCGCGGGGAGAGGAGCGTCGGACGATTATTAGAAGAGCCTTATCTTGCGGCGCACCGAAGCAGCTTTCTCCCGCTGCCACTAATTTATTCCATATCCATTGCTAAGAGCGTCTCCGGAAGTAACGCAAATATAAGGCGAGCTCCGGGCCGCGATGGCTGCCATTAATTCCAGAATTGAAATCTGGAATTGCGGCGGTGGCTCTGGTGAATTTACATTCATCGCGGTAAGAACTTAAATCAAGTTCTCGGTTACGATTCAGTTGCGATATTATTTTATTAAAATATGTAAATGACGCCGTTCCAGGGCGTAGCTACAACGGCAAGGGCCTCGCTATTGCGGGGGAGGATAACTGTCGCGACACTATATTTTCATTAACGAGACTGTTACTAACGTTATGACTGTATTATACAATTTCTTAATTACGTACGTTATGCGAGAACGAACATTTAAATTTTATACACAAACAAAATGTTTTCACATCGAATTTTAATTTTAATAAAATTCTCACTTTACAGTCGCATCAGGGTAAAGCTTTTAAATACTTAGAATATTTTGCAAGTCCAACAGGAAAAACATGTCCAAGTCATGGTCCATTTTTGACATGGACCATGAAAAGTAAATACCGAACACTATACTTATAATAGTATCTAAATCAATGGAGACTAAGTTCTAACAAAAAATAAACTACAAATCGTCACCCGCATGGAACGTTCCTTGATTGAAGACGCGACGAGACGAGACAGGCGCCGGAGACTGCGCCCAGTCTGATCACGTAACGTGTCTATAAAGTAAGAAAAAGGTTACAGGCAGCTTCAAATGATTCCGAGCACAAAGCAGTTTTCAATTTATCGGGAATAAATGCTTCGGTTGGCAGCTCAGACACCCAATTACCGCGCACAAAAGCTGATTACCGCGAGTGCGCGCGGCTCGCTCGGGCCCGCTGCGGCGCGCGGTGCGGGCGGCGGCGCGCCGACGGAATATTTGAACGACTCGCGACCACCTCTTCATTTAGTCTCTTTGCTTTGCCGAGCACCCGCCGTCTGTGATTGAAATCTGGAGATGAGCGCCTTGTGTGGATGTTTGCGAAATCTATAAAGCATGTAAAGATTTTATTACATGAAATATGGAACGCAATTAATACATTTTATCTTTTTGTTATTTATCATTATGCAAAATGGTAACTTTTATATTGTGACAACTTCAATAGCTCAGTTTTTAATTATGATAGATTTTACTAGATTAAGACAAAAAGACAATGATAAAAATCTTGCACAAGCATACGCTTCATTTTTGCGTCACTTCGGATCAAGAAGCTTGTGCATTTTCAAAATGTTCTATACAACAAATTTCAACTTTCATAAGACATGATATTTTATTTATAAAGATAAAGTTTGCGAAGATTTTTATTGTAATTTAGTGTTTGCTCTGCTCGCTGGTCCCTGTTGTCATTTGTGTTGAAGATGTCGCAAGGTGATGCGACTGGGTCGGCCTGGCTGTGCGGCTCCGGGTCTCCGCCTCCGGGGCGCATGTGCATTGTCTTCGTGTCGCTAGTTTAACTCCCAGCTGTGAACGCCCGCGCCCGTGCCCGGGGAAATCATGTCCGTTGCTCATCTGACTTCACTTGTCAGGCCAAAGGCGTATTTATAAGCAGACGCGAATCCCTTGGAGATCATCTGATTTCATTTGAGTACCTTTATTACGATGTAAAATATTGTTATTTTCAAAGTACGGATCTTTGCAAAGTCTGATAAAAGTGGTGTAGCATTTCGGTGCAGACGTTCTAAATTAAGTATTATAGGAAGTTGATTAAAGGCGTTAAACCAATATACACGAATAACTAGATTATTCGTCGACAGGGATCCATCCAAGTTTAAGTCCCAAATAATTAGTAATCCGGCGCGGTGTTGGCCGGTAGTCGGCGCTCGCAGTCGCCTTTCATTAGCAGTGTAAACCTACGCCCTGCTTGAATTATGGCGCCGCGTCATACGCTTAAGACGTATGCAAACAAGATTTATGTAATTAATTTACGAGATAAGAGCGAGCGCTGGGATACATACGCTAGTACATATGTACAATGGTTTAGACGACAATGGATGCCAGCCGTTAAAACCAACCTAACAATGCACCGGCTGCTGTTTATGCGACCTTTAACGTGTCTTAACATTGAGCTATATAAATGTTTCTAATGTTTAAAGGATTGCGGTTTGGAAAATTGTTTTCACTTTATCTCATTGTGAACAAATATGTATACATTTACATTATATAACATTAGTATGACTAGCTTTCATCCGCGACTCTGTCCACCTGCCATTAAAAAAACAAAAGGAAGTAGCCTATGTGTTCTTCCAGACTACGTTCTACATCTATGCCAAATTTTATTCTAACCTTTCACATTTCTAATATTAGTTAGAAGGAAGATAGACTTGTTCATATTCATTTAGACACAAATTTTGAGTTAACTGTGTTTTATTTGGAGTTATTTTGGTAAAAGTAACATGAACGTAATTAATAAAAATATAAGATATAAATAGGGCCTAATAAAGAAATAAGTTTATCGAATCAGGGGGAGAAAATGTCGGAAAGGAAAGTGTAGAGGCTAGAGGGTCGAGGCGAGGCGGGGAGCGAGGGGCAAGCAGCCGACAGCTACGGCCGGAGATATTTACGTTTATCTTCGGGTAACGGCTTCATCGCAAGCTTTATTACGACATCCACTCACGTAATCCTCCGCCGCCGTCATAACTTCTCGTTTGCCGCTCCACTACAATGTGCCGCTCTCCTACACCGCACTGCCGCGGCGGCGCTGCGGCGCAGCCACGCCGGTGCAACGTCAACCACTTACCACCTCTTTACCACGCAAACCTTTTTTTCTCATAAATAAGCTACTTACGTTTTTATATGATAAAGGGCAAGAAAGCAGTGGAACTGTTATTACTTATAAATCACAGGTGCCCGAAGCTATTATTATGTTAAATTAACAGGTATTTGATGTTTTGATGTTCATCGAATAGATGCCACATTGGTTATTAAAGCCAACATAGAATCCATCTATTTGTTGAAATATCTGTTAAAGTGAGTCATATGTAGTTAGAATAAAATTTAACTGATTTAAAACAGTGTAAATATAAGGTAGATTTTTTTCTAAAAGTAAGTTGGTGTCACCTAACACAAATACAAAAATATTCAGCAAATGTAAATGATCGAGTCATTTACAAATTTCGAAGACTCGCTTGGTGGGGCCGGGTGCGGTCCTGGTCGGGCTATAAATAAATATCGGATACGGAATCCATAAATACTCAATCTAAATTCGTAAATTTTCGCCGTTCTTCGCGAAAATTGAAGAGGTAATTTATAAGAACTCGGGTCGGGATCTTCCTTAAGAAACTGAGATATATCGTCGAGTTAAACTTTGGCAACGATGATTAAACGAATATATCTAAGAGTACTTTAATTTCATGTAAATGTATTCACACCTAATATTGGATGGGTGAATTGTGTTGCAGAAAGGCCGAAATTGAGCGGGTAGATTGGAACAGGGCAGCTTAGCGCGGCCACCGGAAGTAGGCCTCTGACGGCTACTGTATAATAGCTTCTAAATTGACCCCTCTCTACGTCGGCCTACGTTCGCCAAATACTACCACCACTCACATCAGCACTATTTTACATTCACAGTTACATATAATGTACAAGTCGTATTGTCAAGCAAGATAAAATTATCTATATTATAAATACTCTACCTAATAAAGTAAAGGAAAATATGTGATGAATCAATTACAGGAATAATTTTTATACAAAACCTTATCACGAAATCACTCCGGAAGTTTCAGAAGTGTTATTTCCTTTTATAGCAAAGGCAAACGCCAAACGGGCGGCAGTTGGCACCGGGGGCAGCTATGAGGATAGTCAAATATAAACATAAAAGGGACGAGTCGCACGAAATACTGACATTGTAGGATCCTAAGCCCTGTTTAGATTAGATCAGACCTTCGAAATAACAGTGAATGAGGACGTGGATTAACTACGGTCCGGAGCACTTCGGCCCGTGAGCCTAATGGGGCACCGTTAGGGGTAATGAGGGGTGCGGGGACGGGGCGGCCCTGCACCCGTTCGGCTTTAAAGCCTCGCTGCAAAACATTAATTTTGCCTATTTAAATTAATTTTTTATCGTTAACTTTATGTAACAAGAGATAACTGCATGGATCTTAAATAAGATATTTAACTTTATAAATCAACATAAAAAATAGTGTTTACATATGTTTAGTAAAATTATTTCCAATCAAATCCATATTTTGATTACTTTTACACATTACCATATTCTTAAGCCAATGGTTTCTAGTGTAGTAGTAAGTAGTAATAGTAGACCGCAGAAAGCGTGTGAACGAAACTGCTGCAGATCACATTTCGATATAGATCTAGTGTGCAGCTTCGCTGATGTCTAAATAGCAAAAGCAGGGGTTGAAATTCATTTTTCAATGTCAAAGAAGAAAATTCATTAGAACTCAGAAATTACTAATGGCTAAACGGACGAAGTAAAATTCGCTCTTAATTTGTACCAAAACTTTTTCACGAAATTTAAGAAACTTTACTAAACGACTTTTGAAGTGAGAAAGATGGCAGGAGTGCTAATGATTATTGTTCTTTTTTTATTATTACCCATTTTCTCCTCGAAATTACTTTGCTTTTAAGTTTTTACTTTTAAAATTTACTCGAGTTCCGTTAGATTATTTTCCTTAGAAGAAAAAGGATGGTAAAATTGTTACACGTATATTTTATCGCAAAAATCATTTAGATATTAACAAACATTAGCACGAGAATTGTCACATTAACCGCCCGAACGAGAAGAGTAGCAGATAATTTCTGTACAATGTGACGTGTCATAATATCGCAAATGTAGTATGTTTTTGTAACGCTAGAATGGAGTAACGATGACATTCGCAGGCGGATGGAGTGCTCATATTGAAGTAATAAATCTGTAGGTAGGTATGGTGGGCGGGTAGCGCGGCCAGCGACCGTCGCCGCTCACAACCTACCGATATTAGTTTACTTTTCTTCTCCAACTTACTTTATTAGTTATATAACCGCCGGAGCTGCCACTGATAGTTTCCAAGTTATCGTGAAGCTACGAAGGCAATGTGCTGATAAATAAAGTACAGATTCTTATTATGCTGAAGAAAAATATTTTAGATACGTTGAGAACAAATAACACACTATACAATTAGAAATAAGATATAAATCAATTGTAAATTATGAAGCGAGAAAAATGTTTCAGTTTAATAAATGTCACAGTAACAATTTTCTTACTTAATAAAGCACAAACAAGAGTTCGTATCACCGCGGGCACCGAATTAAGATGTTTAAATTGTTTAAAAATCTACATTTACTGTTCAAAAACAAATATGAACGATTAAAGTAAGTTTGTTAAAGTTACAATGTATCACAGTTTCAGTATCACAATACTATTCACTGAAAGTATCTTTCTTGTTTACGCGAAACGTGGTTACAATGGCTGGAGTTTATAACTTTGTCCAAATAACAATCATCATCTGTTTGAATTGTTAGAACTACTACGCTTGCTCGAGTCCAGATGAATAATAAACTAGAGAATAAGTTATTAACATATGTAGATGCAAATGCGTCGCAGAAACAGTGCAAATAGTACGCGCGGGACGCCGGAGGGTTCACCGAGCTCGCCGCATCTCTCTTAAGATATAAACTTTGCTTATGTCGTAAAACAATGACATCTCCCGGCTGCGAACTAAGGAGGAAATAAAACTTTGCTCTTTATAATTTTTAACTAATGTAATTAATGTCTGTTATTTAAGTAGGACAAAAGGAAGAAAATATATTAAAAACTTAGAGAATTGTGTATATTATAAAGGTTATAAAGTCGCTAGGTATATCCTTATATAATTGTACTAAATACATTTTACATTACTCTGGTAATAAAACATTATTTTTATGACAAGTAAAACACCCACAAGGTTTTGTTTATCGGGGAAATATTTTAATATCGAAATGAACAGCCACGAACGTTTTACATAAGAAATTGGTCATCTATTCGTATTACTATTTAATGAATAAATGGGCACAAAGACAAACATGGAGTAAGGTTTAATTTATAGCGTTTTCTGAATAACGAGTAACATTACGTCCGGACAATACGGCGGCAAGACCCCGTGGTAGACAAAAAACAGGTCAGTTGGCTTTCCGTTCACAACAACAGCTTTGTTAGAGAGGATTTTATTGGCACAAATATTGTCCAAGTGGAGCTGCGGCATAGTCGTCGTGATTTACCGAGCTGTTTACGCGAATCCCCTCCCCCACACACCCACGCAACTACCAACATTTTTAGAGTGTTGTCATAAGAATTCATGTTTTATACAACACGTAACAGTAAAGCTTTTACACGAAAACGAGGATATTTTTCTCAGAAGTCATGTTTTGTGATCTTTTAAATCAAATCGTAAGTAAGATTTGTAATACTGCATAAGGTCCTACAAGTTGTAATGCCTTAATTTGTATTTATAAAACAAATGTTTTTGTTTAACTACTTTTTGTATGTGTTTCATTAGTGGAAACTCTCATTAATCATTTAATATCTCATGAATTTTTGATTTTACTTTTTTGCTATGTGTTATCAAATTTGCGAACACATGTAATATATTCATGGGAAGAACATTGTAATTATCTTAATGACATTTATTATCTTGTTATTTAATTATAGCAATGGCCGCTCGGCACTAACACGCCCGCGTTGCCGTAGATGTGCGATCGTTAACAATATAGACATCAATTTTTATTGTTCATGGCATCTGCCAACATTAAGTGATTGGATCTTTCGCTACCCAATAACACTTTCTAAGAATAAGATGAATTAAGAGCTAATCATCGAACTTCTTATGATTAAGTGATCTATGGAGATAAAACTGTCGAAATATTATGTTGGTTTATTCATTAAATTAATACTTACATTATTTTATAAAAGAAATAATACATATACTAACTCAAAAACGTAATAAATAAAACTCAGAGGTACAAAAAGAATTCTTCTTAAGACTTCTTTGAGAACAATCAACAGAGATTTCGCGTTAACTTTTTTGGATAAGTAGAAAAGTTGCGGAAGCATTTTCCAATCTCTGAACGAAGGCCGTCGCCTCGCAGGAGTGGGTTTGTTATTGTGCCGCCGCCGCGCGCCGACCTCGACGAAACAATATCTCTTGTAGACTAGCATGGCAAAAAACTAACGAGTAATTTATTACAACTTCCAAGTTATTGCGATTTTTGTTACTACGTATTTTAGCTCGTTAATCATACCTTTTTTATATTTATGCAAATGTAGTTCAGGTTTCTACATTTCAATAAATTCGAATGAATTTTAAGTTGACATGAAAACAATGTAATGTAAATTGTAAATGTACAAAAATGCTTAAAATTAAAAAAAAATCAATACACATTTACAATAATTAGAATTGTATAGAGCGTAATACATATTTTTTAAAATGAAATATGGATAAGCTTAATACGTGAAATCAAGTAACCCGTTTATAATATTCGTTGAAACACGGGGTTAAGTTACATATTTCATGAAATTCAATTTGCTCTAACACGGGTGAAAACCACAGAGGATATAAATTAAATCCAAACATTAAAGACGTACCATAATCCGATCGATCGAGTCCGGGCAAAGCATCGTCTATAATAAATTCTAAATTTACATTAAAAAGAAATCTGTAGGATATAAATGACGAAAAAAGGAACAATTTCGCCGATGTAACCTGAATGGGAGTTTTGCCGATCTCACGTATTTTAGAGCGGCGAGTTTGTTTTGTTTCAATGTTGGCAGGGCACTTGAGTGCGATAGCGAAAAAGAATGGAGCGAAGAACGCTTTTTTTCGAATAAACGTTGGAGTAAGTTATTGTAATTCTCGCACGTAGATAAGCGACTCCGATCTAAATTACACAGACTCTAAATTACATTTGCAGATTAAACAATGGTAGAAGTTGATTAACAAAAGGTTTTTTTGATACTCCGTAAATTTAGTTAAATAATAACAAAAGATAAGTTAGTAGTGGATAAAGAACTTGGAATAAAACTATTCCCTTAATTACTTTAATGAAAATAGCAGCGAATATCAACAAAGTCTTTTAAAGTTTAAAGTATAAAATAATAATGTTAATCACGCTACGATAAGAAAGGTACATTAAAAAGGTCTGGCGTGACAACAAATCTAAAGGAAAAATCTCCGCCTCTGAGAACCCAACGGTGATAAACGAGAAAAACTTTGGAACTAAATGGAGCATTCGAGACGGCGGAGCTGCGCTTCTCTCGTAGAATAATACTTTCCCCGAAGAAATAACACTTATAGTCCGCGAGGCTTAACATCAAATGTCTCCGTTCTTTCTCGGAGTTTCGAGCGAACGCTGGCTGCGTATCTTGAGGAATGGCGACAGAAACAAATGTCAATTTGTACGTCAAACTTTTTGGATTTATATTCAGAGGAAGCCTGGCTGGGCGGTGCAGCGCAACTTACAACTGAATTAAATGGTATTCAAGAATTTTATCACACGGTAGCATTTCATTACAAAAGTAAATACGTGTTATATCTAGTAGGATACAACATAGTAACTATTTTTTCCGTATGTTTATTTTACGGTAGATTACATATTACTAAAAAATTACTTACATCAAAATAATGAATAAGTTAGGCGTACCTGAAACAATAACAAAAACGGAATGAATTTATGTTTTATCTAAATAAAATAACAGAAATTTCCGCGAACCGTCAACTCTTTTACGGCTTGGCTTATACGACCAACTAACGAAGTTGTAACATTTTGTATTGTTAGCAAAAAGAACTCCATGTCTATAAATGTGCATGTTACCCTAACTTTTACACATTTCCAAACAGAACAGGTCTAAACTTTATCCTTGACTTTCTTCTCTTGACTTCAAAAATCACCAACCGTACCTTCATTCTGATAAAAACTTAAAACAATAAAATAGTATGAAACAATTATAAAAATAAAGTGTTACTGTACATTTTATACAACACGTTCTTAATTAAAGTTTTAAATAAATTTACAACGTAATAAAACGAAATCCATAACACCCTTTCCCGAAAAAATATTAAACAAACAAGCCCTCTGTACACCGAAAAAAGCTTTTATTTTTAAAAATACACAGTGGCATTTTGTCAACACGAGGGTTGGGTAAGTAAGGAAAGATTATTCCAATTTATATTAATACATGTTATCCGGAGGCAAGTGTGACGGGGCAACGTTTCAGCGAGCATAAGCGCGGTGGGCAGGCAGGGCGGGCGAGGGCGTGCGGAGGGCGGGGGGCGGCGGTCAGCGGCGGACGGACCAAATCATACGTCCCGCGAGACCGCACACCTCGTAACGCCAGGATTATGTTATATGGAAATAATTGTCGCTCCGCGTCGCTCCTAAGCCTTTACCTAAATTACCTTACCGAATAATTGGCAAACTACTTGTTGTTTGAGGAAGAGTTTCATAAAAGCGCAAAATAAAATTAAAAAAACAAAATCATAGTGCGAATTTTAAACATACGTCTAACTTGGTCTCATTGATAGATAATTTGTAGCAATCTTTATGAACATAATTATGATGGAGATATTTAGGCGGCAGTTGTTACCAAGTCTGCGGTGACATGCTCACTGTGAGATGCTTTTCTAATTGTCATCAGTTTCGAATACGAAGATTAAAAGTTTTCGAATGAAATTACATGATACAATATAAAATTTAAAGTCAGTTCAAATAATTCAGTAAATGTCAGGCAGTGGTATGGTAGTGAGTAAAGTATATACGTCATCAGCGGAGCGTAGGCGATAATATCGGCGGCGAAGTGGAGGCGATCGGCACGCGCGGCGCGTCGAGTGCAGCCTGTGTCAGCGAGCCGGCCGCTGAATGGCGGCGCGGCATAAGAGCCGCATCGGCAATTATGCCATTGACAACTTAACCGATCAAACCGCTGGCCGCACGCCTCGGTACGCTGCACGGCGCGATCACGTCATAAGTGCTACGGAATAATTAAACACCGATCGTACCAATGCAGAATGCACACCTAATGGATTGTCGCTTGATTTAATTAACAAGCTATTGTTAAAGTAACCGATAATCAAACAAATTTCTTGAAATGTTCCTCTTGTTTGTCCCTGTATTTGTTAATACTATGCGGCGTTTATTAAGTCTTTTGTCTACATTCAAAATCTGACAAGAACATCTTCATCAAAATTTTTTGTCGGTTACTTTAAATAGCTATAAAAATAGAACATTACGGAGAGGAGTCCGTTTTAAAGCCTTTAACGCAATGGGATTATAATTAAATAACATTTCCAAATGTTTTATGCATGTTCGAATGACAGTGTACCGATCAGTAAATGGAAAAAATGGTCCAATGCACGTGAAAACAAATTTTACTTAGAGAGCAATATCATAATGGAACGGGGTTACTCTACTCTATATGAATACTTGCAGCGCATCAGGTAGATGCCTAGCTAACATTAGGAAGCTAACCGCTACTTTGCCATTGCCTATAAGTGAAATGGTTAGAATAGAAAATCATATTAAAACGTGTTTCAACCATGTAAGAAAAATGGTGTAAATTAATTACTGGTCAATTTAAAAGTTGTTAGTATGGTAACACGTGTACGGAACAATATTACCATTCCTTTCATTGTTAAACCCAAAAATGGAAAACAACAAGTACTTTAAAAGTGTCACAGAAGTTGAAATTACACAGTAACATTGATATATTAGGAGCACCTTATCAAGAAAGCACTCACGTCTGATTTGTAACAACATTCGTAACGTTAACTCGCATTAGTATAACGAGGCAATAAACCCCAGCCCCAAAGTACCGCCGTAATCATAAGACGTCTCGCTTCAGAAAACCATTCAGTCTAAATCTATGTAAAACAGACGTGCACCGATAAAGGTATTCGTTTCGTTTTAACCTAAAAAAGTAACCATCTAAAGGATTCCGTTACAGTGACTTGGCGGAAAAGAAAATAGACCAATGTAGAGACTGTAGAAGTGATTTCATTTGAGCAAAGTTTCTCTCTATCAACGAAATTCAGAGTGTAATTTGCGAGAGGGGAAAGTTTTACCTTATCACAGAATTCCACGTGGAGTGTTTTGTTGAAATTCCTAATTTTATTCACAGACCTCGAAGAAAGTTAGTGGGCTTTTTTAAATATGAATATAAATGTACTTTTAGTTTTGTATTTGTAGCACAATACTCAAATTAAGACAAACCTTGCAGAGTGAAAGTTAATTAAACTTTTATAAAAAACATAATATGGCATACTTAACATTTTCTGAATACTTATATCAAATATACTATCAGCACACATACATTTTGTTGTTTGCAAATCTGCTCTGATAAAGTAAAAACTTGTAAAGTAAAAATAATTCCAACTCTATAGATAAAATCATTCTCGCACTTAAGTAATGTGAAGCAAATGTTATGTTTCTTTATTGCGCTAGTTTCATTTCCGTGCTTTACGTACGTATTCTAGTGCTAATTGCAGCCGTTTCTAACTAGACAACAAGAAAAAGTCATTATGCAGCATATGGTTATAATCGACTATCAAATAGTAGTTGCAAGACAAGAAAACATACGCCAAAATACATAGGTAAAGTAGTGTAGCAAAATACCGACTTAATTACCAAATAATTGTTTAATTGTATTATAAAATACACATAACATATATTTTTGTTATTAATATTTAGATGGGTATATAATTTTTTTATGTCTGGTTATGCTTTCATGTATTAATAGGAGGTAAAGGTCTACCTGAAAAAGCTAAAATTAGTTACGTAAAGCATCAATATAAATAATAATATAGATAATTAGACATTTTACAAATATAAAAAAGTCAATTAGAGGTAACCGTTGGATGTGAAAAGATTGCAATAATTCTTGCGTTGGCAACAAGTTATCGCAATTACAGCACACTCACCACCAGAGCAGATGTTAGCGCACGTCCCAGTAACGATCGAACGCAGCGTGACTCCGCCGGCGTAGCCATTCGTAGCACTCGTACAGACGCGTAGCGTAATTGGAATGGCTACGTGCTACGGGGGCTGCTGAACGCTACCTTATCATTAGCGTCACTCACAATATTCTATACGCTCTCGATACGGCCTCATTTAATAGCAACGAACTTTACTATCACTTTATTACTTAATCTTTAATATAAGAAATTATCAAATAATAACTTGAACTGAAGGCGTACGCGGTTTAATCTAATAAGTTTATACTTTGACGGTAAAAGATTTTCTTTCACAACTCGCTCTGAAGTGCAGCGCACGCTGCAAACTTAATGAAATAGAAAAACTCGCTGTTAAATTAACTGTCTTCGAAGGGACTGTGTTTATAATTACTTTAATTTTTATAATTATATAGAATCATGAGAGAATATTAGTCATAGCTCATACACTGACATTGTTCTGAAAATTGATTTCTCTTCCGAGTTCACATACTTTAACATATTAGGTTTTAATTGGATTAGGCCAAAAGTAATTTCAAGTATAAAAATGCAGGAATTATCTACAATTTAAATTAGGATAGTTTGTGACGGCAGCGGGGGCTAACGGCTAATGGTAAAAAGCGTTTTGCGTAATTAAACGTTCAGGCAGCGGCAGTTTATGTGACGATTAGAGAGCAGGGCGCGCGAAGGCTCGGCCGTTCAATTTGCCGCTTCACTTGACACAATTCGACGCCTGACTCGGGGACAATCGCACTCGAAGCCCCGTCGACCTCCTTATCTCCCGCCGAGGTAATCTTTCCTTCCCTTGGCGGCCATAACTCCAAGTGGGCAGGATTACCTGCAAAAGGGCTCCGCAAGGCAACCACCTCTACAAAGGTTATCGATTCGAACACCGTGTGCACGCACGAATTCTTTCATTTTTATTATGATTATGACGAACATAAATGCATTAAATACTGTTCGATGTTGTAAATACTATATTAACATGTAATTTCATAGTGCGGCACAATTTGTTTAATAATTGTAAAATTATAAGTAGCAGTACTTGGGGCAAAGCAATTTGTACAAAGGACATAAAATAATTAAGCTTACAGAAAATGAAAGAAACATCAACGCAAAGCATAACGTTAGTAGTATTAGCATTATATTCTGTACCATTATAGTCTTTGTTTTGTATTTACATGATAGGAAATTATAGTCGCGTAGCGTGGCGGTCGCATGGCATTCGACTCGAGAGCCGCAGTCTTGGCAGTGGGGATATTTCAATTTGGACGGAGACGTGACCCGGGAGGCCGCGGCAGGCGCACGGCTCGCTGAACCGTGAGCCCGCTGCGGCCTCCGCCAAAGAGCAAACATCGCCTCCGCCATCTTGCGCCACACGGACCACGTCGGACACTCGACCGCGACAATCTACTACTACAATTGCCTACACTCCTACGGAAATACAAGTGGATTGCCACCGATATTGGCTCCCGGTACTTGATAATCGATATGGCTCGTTTTAATCTCAGTCTCTAGTGGTCAGCAAAAGTCAATCTACAAGTCTGTATACTAATTAAAGGTTCTTAAAATTAAAAATATACAATTATATTACGAATTACAGAAATAGTAAACACAATTACAAAAGAATTGGAGTTACGAACATAAAAAATTAATCTTATTAAATTCAGTAAATGTTCTCTAATGAAATTTTAAAAACTTGGTAATATTGTTCAAAATCTCAACGTTAATTATAATAGTTTGTGAAAAGGAAAACTTTAATAGTAGACAACTTAATAAGCAGTGTCGAAGAGTCGTGTTCACTAAACAAAGTGTGGGTACAAACAGCCATTGGATATTCTCGCAGCCTCTCCTAAAACTCGAGGTTTAACTAAGTTAGAGCTGTTACGAGAAAATTAATTAGGTTAAGAGATTTATTAGTCCTTATGTACGAGGAGAAATTGTTTTTACTCGTATTTATATAATTAATTTTCACGAGAAAACAATACAAATAAACTACCTAAGTAATTAATTATTTAACAGGTTTTTTTGGCGACTTGTGATGTAAACATCAGATTAATATTGTTTTAGGAGTAATCTAGATTACTGTGAAGGTTTTTCCTGAATTTAATCAATAAAGTATTTGTAAATTCAAATGCATGACCCAAAATTTTCATTGTTGAATTAGATCACCATCCGAAGGGGGTTGAATCATGATAAAGAGAATCATGCATCATGCTTATTGAGTGTGAATAACAATGAATTTACGGGGCTCGTAAATCCAGCAGGTGTGGCTGCTACTGAATAGAGCGGCCCAACGGCAGACTACATTAATCGTAGCCCGAAATATCGTGAATCAATTGATGTCAAAGTATCTGTGAATCCGCACCAAAAAGAGAATACAGATATTATATTTCGAGTGCATATTGCCAATTTAATTCCCAAGCGCAACTGCGTCGCTTCGTTAATTGTCTCTACATTGTTTTCAAATTACAATAAAAACATTATTCATTTCATTTTATGTTAATTCTTGTGTTACTTGGAACTTTGCCATGAAAGAGTATCATTCACATAAAATGTTGACCGTATTATGCCAAATCTGTTACATAAAATAAATAAATCACAAACAGTATAGTTAAAATTTTGTAAAATACTTTCGCCCGCGATCCCTCGGAATTAAATTAAAAAAAAACAGTAAGCAGCTTATGTGTCCTTCCAGACTATCCATCTACAACTATGTCAAATTTCATCAAGATCTGTTCAGCAGTTAAGGCCACAAACTCTAACAAACATCCATCTATACTTTATTATTTACATTATAAGTATAGAAAGAATATACGTTTTTAAACGACATAAACCGTATTATTCAATCAACAAAAAGTCAATTTGCAGACAAACATCGCAACGATAGCAAGGTCAGTTATTATTTCGTAACTCAACGTGCACACAGTGATACAGCCGTAGGTATTTTCTTTTCATTTTATTTCTTTCAGAGTGTAACGAACTGTGTAATTGAAGTAGGGGATGTTTCAGGCGCCGAAGATTTAGTTTCAGCTTTTCTTTCTTTCTCTTAATTTTAAACCTAATCTGTGGCGTACAATTTAAAATTAAAATTACAGCGAATCTTTTCCTTAAAATGTTAATGGCATTTAGTTCCATGGCGACGGTAAGACTAAGTCTACAGCCAAGATTTGAGTATGTAGTTTGCAAGTTCATGTAACTGTTTAAAGGCATTTGTATGTGTTTACAAAATATTTAACTATGTAATTTATGATCAGAACGAGTTTATAAGATTGTTACATCACCACATCACATAATATGTCTTTTATTAGAGAAATTTGCAAAAATGTATAACTAATTATGTTGAGATTAAACACTTTTGCACAAACTTAATCTTAACACGTAAAACACTGTCGTAAAAAGCAGAGTTAATGTAGAGGCAATTAAATTATATTAGTGCGTCGAAACTTTGTAAGTATAAACGGATGTAAATTGCTCCAGGCCTATTATAATTACAGTAATGGAGGTCTCGTTTACAATGTTCCAGAGAAGCGGATAAATGTTCTTTCGTAGAACTACAATAAATCCCCTAGTAATATAAACGCGCTGTCGACATCGGGGGATGGCGGAGGGGGCGGGGGGCGCAGCGGCAATTTTTCTCTCCGCTGACAACATGATGTAACGCCAATATCGCACGCTGAGCGATTAAGCCGCGCACGCCGATATTTCAGACTTGCCCCTACTAGCTGTCAAAGTGTCGACGAGAACTCTGAACGTTCGTATTCATATACACATGAGCACAAAGTCGAATATTAAAATACTTTTCCTTTATAAATTTAAAAGAGTACTTTCATAGACATTGAAAGCTATTCCGGCAGCAGCTATAAAATAAATGGAAATATACCTGACTGTAGGTATCTCTAAATGTTCGTAATCATGCGACAGGCTATAAAAACCGAAATAAAGCAGACGAAGCAGGTTCGTACCGAGGACGGTTAGTAATTCGTATCACGCAGGCGAGCAATCAGTCGGCAGCGGCAGTAAAGGTGGAGGAGGCGCGCAAGTCGGGCGCAAGGCTGCATCACGTGGTGTGTTGCTGACGCCGCCCGGAAGCGCCCCGCGTCGCCTCAATTGCACTAACGATACAAATCAGACGACATGTATCGAAAATTACGACATCAAATTTTCAAATAACGAACGAGTTTTGATTTTTAATTTCTTTTTAATTTCACATTGTTGAACCGAATATGTTGGATATGCTTCAAGACCTGACAACACTATCCATAGGTCAAGCTTGAACTAATGGATAAAGAGATTTTCATCTGCCTTCTTTATTCAAAATGTTTTAATCTTAAAATATCAAGATTAAGATTTCACCAGCGTCCGATATAAATGACTCGTTACTTTTTCTGACTTCGTATTCATAAATAACTAAGGGTTTGGACAAGGCGGTGGAGTCGATGATAAACGACGTGTAGCCGGCGCCTGGGCGGCGGCCGCGAGCCGCGAAAAATACGACTGTCATCTTGACTGATAGCAAAATAATGCTCAAGTCATCTATCCCCCATTCTGCATGCTCGCGGTCACTAAACTTATCTTTTTTCGTTGATTTCAAACAAACAAACATGCGACTGACATCATGTCAATTTTATGTAGAACGAATAACAAGTATTTCTTTGGGAGGAAAATACAATAGGTAATTACATATTTTAAGATCGATTTACAGTGAGTATACAAAGTTCAAAGTTAAAACTATTTTTATAATCATACAAATTAATATCAACACGTGCCAAGTCGCATTGAGCTATCTATAATAACTTTAAAAACGCAGACTCATTGAAACAATCTGGCATGGATTCAAATCTCAGAACGTGATATTGTAAGTGTGATGCACAGATTTACAATTTATCTAGTCTGTCGCTGTTTCCTACGACATGAAAAATACTTCTGTTCAGAGTTTGGATAGTCGATAAATATACTATTTGTACTTAGGGCAATATAAGTAATGTAAATCATTTCATTCATATCTACCTTTGCAGTTAAATTTATAATAAATCGGAGACAAAAGTAGTTTTGCAGACTGCATTAAACTTTTAAAAGTTACGTGAAATTGTGAACTTTACTACTTAAAGTGTCCACTCGTACTCTGAGTTATGAAGTAGCATTAAACATGCGTGACATTATCTTAGTACCGCTGTGTTTCTACAAAAACATAGTTGTTTAACAAATAATTAAATGGTATTGAAAAAATCAGTGTTACTAAATAAGACAGTGCGATTGCCTCTAATAAAATACAAGACAATTGATTGTTGCTATTGCGGGCACGTCGCCCAGTTACTGTTTTCACGTCTAACGTAATAACGTTAGCAACAAAGTTATGGTACAGACGTGACCCGTTATTCGCTACGTTTTCGTACCACCGTTGATCCACTTCACATCCTTTTGCTACTTCAGAACAAACTTAAGGTAATATAGAGCAAGCATTTCAGTAATATATTATTTATTACTACATAATGTAAAAACATTCTCTTGGTTAAAATTTAGTTTACAATCTTATTTCTTAGTGAAAATATAAATGCAAAAGTTCATATGAATGTTTATTAGAGTTTGCCGGCTGAATAAATCTCGATGAAACTTATCAAAGACATTGAACATAGTATGGAAGAACACAAAGACTTCTTGCTTTACTTTCACGTTTTTTTTTTAATTTGACGCGAACAGTGACACGGAAAACTGAATATGAAAGTTTAGATTGTTGATTGGATGTATTTTAAAAAGGTAACTTCGGAATGGCTCAACGGATCTCGGTGAAATTTGGAATAAATCGTAGTCTGGAAGAACATATATAGTACTTTTTTTATATATTATTGCGCGCTAATGTAACAACTGTGACAACAACAATGAGTTACCAACGACTACATTTCTACCCACCTTTACTTGCACGTTGTTAGTCTATTATAGCGTTACACATCACAGGTGTTACATAGCAATCAATCACAGGAGACCTAATTATCTGTGACCATGCATTTCATGTTAGTCGACGCGGTGAGCAATTCACATTTATCTTGATAGAGTTATTGACACATACTCGATGAAGGAATTATTTGTAATTTATAGGCATTCGAACATTGCAAATTCTTATAACTCCATTCGATTTCGAAAAACAAAGTACCGTATTCAAATCTACTGCTTTGACTTCCTTCGTTACGACATTTTCAACTATAATACAAAGGAAACACAAAATGTTATCAAGGGTCTATGTTGTAGAGATTTAGGGCTCCGATGGGAAGTGAGCATATTATTATTTGAAGTTATAGAGATTTTTAAGTTATCGAGGTTTGAGTTATAGAGGTTCTACTGTATTGATTGTGACCAAAGACAGACCAATTACGTCAATTATAACAATGAAATAATTTGCATCTTAATCATCAAGAAAGTTTTTAAGACATATTCCATGTCTTAATAGCAAAACCTTAAAGACAAATAAAAACTCCGTTGTATATAAATCATGAAGCAAGTGGTCAGTGCAAGAGCATCACCTGTGATTGATGGCGCTGTCTGCTCCACTCTTGCTGCGAATATTTCATTAAGCGAGCTCGGCATAGCCGCGCCATGCATCATAGCTTACAGCGGCTACCACGTCGACGCCCTCAGTCACTTGTCTTACTAATAATTAATACTCAAGTTTAATCTATGCCAATGCGACAAAAAATATTCACTGGCAAGTATACTTAGCATGAAGAACAACATGAAAAAGAATGCAAAACCATAAGTAGTGTTATTGATGTCTTTTACTATATTATTTAAAAGCATAATCGAGGTGTTAGCTCTGTTATGTTAGTAACTGTGTAGTTAGGATAGTCAAGCATTTTGTGTCATTGCAATTTCTATGGTTATTGAAACATTTAATATGAACAAGCATCAACCCTTAATCGATAAACAAATACATACACTAACATAAAACTTCAAAGACTAAGTAAAGTATACGTATCTTCGAAGATAAAATTTAAAGTTTTTATGTTATACGTAGGAATGTGAGCTTGAGTAAAGGAGGACACGCGAGTGCTCGGAATCGAGCCTTCTGGGGGGTTGCACGTACAGAACTTCAAACGGGTAAATTCAAGCACGGTTCGCTGGGAGTTTATTACCCTGCTCATATTTACACAATTGGAGTGGGTGTTAGCGGTCTAGGTGTGCGACCGACGCGACGCTACGAATATATCCTATTCCCCTCGGTACAGGTTCTTTTACGACGGAAATTCTTATCGCGAGTAAATATTCGCGAGTTAATATAATATAGTTGCCTGTGGGTGAAAATGTTCGATTAGATTAAAGCACAACGTTATCAATATCAAATTAATAAAATCGGTATACACTAACTTCAATGTGAATGGTCAATACGAGTGCTTTTGCAATTGTTCCAGTCCTTCTTCGCCGAGCAAAGGAAAGAAAACAAAAGCATGGAGGCATGAATGTCTGGTTAATTAAACAATAAAAGCGCTTAGAGAAATTATAAATGATAATGTGTACAACAGTATCTCTTCGCGCAGAGTGTAATGAATGAAGACACAACAAACGCTCGAAGAACGCGGGGCCAAGTCGGGTGATTAAGTGTCTCATTTAAATGCAGTCTCCCGATGCGGACGTCTCAAACGCAAAGGGAGCTCGCGGAAAACGGAAGACGGGTCTCTTCGTAAAGGAAAGAGAGGTATTTAAATTAGCGTAGTCTCTGAAAAAGTGCACTAACAACATTAGCGAATGGAACAATGGCCGGCGCACAAAGGAGCGGGGCTCGTCGACAAGTTAGCGTAGCGTGTTTACTCGTACCTATCTAATGCGAATACTACTTGCTATTCGTCCTTGCATATTAATATTTTTATATATATTTTATCTAAAATTTGTTAGTTTAGAATGATAATACGTTTGTACGCGTTATAGGGTGTCACTACAATTCAGGACTATCATTTCGTGTCAAAACGAAATAGGTTTTCTTTAATCCGTATTTAAAATACCTTGTGTTCCAAATGTTAACGTCTTCTTAATAATCTAGCTATAAAATGAGGTCGTTGTCAACAAGATTTCTTTTCTTATTCCAATACCTTTGACTGATTTAGGAAAAATTTGAAAGCTGACTTTTCACAACAATTAATTATTGTGGTTCTATGACACTTGAAGTACTTTGATTTTATAAAAGGCGTGACAAGAAGTTAAATGACTTTCTGGAGCACAAAGCGTCTGGAAAACAAATGCGACTATAGTGGGCACCCATCTATAATTCGACCCCTTGGAAGGTTGTTTAACCTTAACAATCTGTCCAACTGCCTGAATTGAGGCCACTAGCAGTTCCTTTTCTCACATTGATTCAATTGAAACTACGATAATTTTTACCACGGAATCTTTTATTTAATAACTCCAACTTTAATTTATTTGTGGTTAATATCTATTGGTTTATCTAAAGTAGTTATAAATTTAAATATTTTATTAGTGCTAGCCATAAACGTATTCTTTTATGCAGCAACATTGCAATATATTTTACAGGTGTGATATACGTTTTTTGAAGCGTTAGTGGAAACGGATTGATTATTAAGTATGTAGCAGAGTAAGTAAACATACATTGCAGTCTGCATTTTATTACAGCTATTAAAAATACAAAACAGGTGCGGCAGTCAGTATTGTAGGGCGTAAATATCGAGTGTCCGACGGCTACACTTCCCAAGGGGATCGGAGCATGGAAGTCGACGCTTTTCACTGTAAACGAGAGTGCAACCGTGTATAAAGTTATATGTTTATATATAAATATAGAAATACATGATAGGATGTTTAAAATGTACACATATTGTTAAGTTAAAATTTTTAGTGTATTTAATTTTTAATGTAGTATTAAAGGACTGTAATTTAATTCTTATATAATGAAAAGAATGCATTAAAACACATTACAATGTTAACAATTTGTGTCAAAATGATACAACATGAACTATATGAGTCCTTCAATATATCCGGCAAAATTATTAGGGAACATCCGGTCTACTTTTTATTTGATTGTTAATTTGATTAATAAGGTCAGATGTTTAATGCGGGATACAGGGACCCGAAGTTTACAGAGAAACACGGTTAATCCGCCCAAACAAATTAGTAACAACATTAATATATCCTCTGTATCCGCCAACTTCCCCGCAATAAGCAGAATGTATTAGTGTTATTTATCTTAGCTTGAGCGCCAGCAAAGTTTTAATTGCAAGCGCCGATACAATTTGCGTACAAATGAATTTATTCGCTGAATCCGTAGTGCACTCGCGATCGTGGGCGCGGAGGGGAGGTGGCGTGGGGCGCGGGGGCAGGGAGGCGGGGATTATCCGCGTGTGTCGAGCCGCTAATTGCGGGTAACGACAGTTCCGCCGCGCAGCCTCACACTCCCCCAACTCGCGCTTCCCAAACGCAATCACCACGCGCCCTTATAATGCCTGATATTCTAGTCAAATAGAGTTAATGTTCCTCTATCTCATTATGCTACACACGCAGTATCTAAACTGAATTGCGGCACTATTTCGTTCCGATATAAAAGGGCGTAGTAAATCAATGAGACAAAATTATTCAGGACTTAAAAGGAAGAGAAACAAAGTAATGTTGCATTGAGGGCAACGGAACTGGCACAGTAGCCAGTATTCGGGCAAACAAAAGGGTGATAGCGATGCGTGCGTAAATCACGCGGCGTACAATAACAGAGCCTCCCCGCCCAGCGCCTCGCCGCGCCGCCACCGAGCCTCCTACTGCCCGACGCTTCTATGACCGTTGGATATCATAAATCTGCCATTCGGAGATGGGTTTCTATGTCCATACAAATATCTGACGAACCGTAGATATTGTTCACAAGTTAATTATATTATAGGAAAATTAAACTTTACGTAGAGCAGCTAGTGAAAACTTAATTTAAAAAAATCTGTGAGCGAAAAAATTATGTTCCTATTTTCTTGCTTTTCAAAATTTACAAAACATTGAAAATTCAGTCATTTTACTATTCGGTTGAACAAAACAAATCTTTTTACAAATGTGATACAGTTACAATCGAAATTGGGCAGTATGCACAGTAACTCTTGGCGTTCGGTAACTTGGACACAACCGTATCGTGCGACATTCACTGCAATTATCGCCGCACAATGACCGTATAAATCTTCATGGAGTACTGTGTTCATCCTTGCATCTATAGAATGTTCAGTACTAAACGACCACAAATATTCCATTCCAGAATATACCGTTAAAATATAAGTAACGCGGTATACAGATTTTCTATTAAGAGAGAGCAATCATTGGAAATGATTAGTTTGACACAGATAAAACGAACCCAATTAATAACAACAAATAAGCATGATGTCTGTAAGAAATTAAGATCGGTCGATGCGGATCTGGAGCGCTATCTAATCTTACCTATACGTCTCGAGCCGAAGAACAAACAAGCCGCGAGTTGAGATTACGCTCCGAATAAATCAATGTTACAACGCGTTAAAATATTTAAGCTCACGATTAATGCCGGCTGCGAATTCTCGTCTTATCGCGGTGAAGCGCGCTCGGGGCAAGGCGCAGATGTTCAGGCGACCCGCGATCACCGGGTTCCACGGCGTATTAATCTCAACTGTATTCCAAACAAATCTCTCTTATATTTCATTGCAAATCTGTTTCCGAAAAAATACGCAGCAAAGTTTGACTAGACCGATAAGGTAACTAAAACATTTTAGATTTTCGCCCACGGCGAAAACCTTCGTTTCGTTTTACTACGCTGTCAATTTTTACACTGGCAACAAAATAAACTGATAAAACGAGAATATAAACGCCGAAGTAAAAGTGCCATCAATGTTTAACGAGCTGGCCTACGTCTCTACGCGATTGCCAATTAATGTATAATTTACGCGGATGATTAACCGGAAGCTTATCGTTCTCCGGTTATGTATCATGAAATTGCCATAGAAGTTTTACAAGGGCTCGTTAGGGCGGCGGTAACGATAACCGCACCAGATAACTGTTTCTAATCAGACGTAATGACACAGCGCCGCCTCGCGGCTTTCCCCCGCCCTGCATCGCTGCCGGAGACAGCGGCCCGCGCTTTGCCTCCCCTGCTCTTCATGTCATCTCTTGTTTAACTTACATATAGTTGGAGTAAACACAGCGCCATACCTATACATAAGTTCATAACTTAGAAATTTCAGACTGAGATAATTCTAAACCAGACATTAAAGTTATAAATAAGAAGTATTAGGTGCAATACTAGAATTAGCAAGAGACTCAGTCTGCACGGAATTATGAGAAAGAAAAGTTTTCTTCCATATTTTGTTTTTCATATCTCAATTTCAACGAGATAAAATGATCCGTTCCGGTGATACCTTCTAACATGTTTTCGCATTTAAAATATTAGTAACTAAAGTAAGAAGGAAGATTAATAATTTAGACGTTCAAAAAAATATTTTAACGTAAGTACCTAAAAAGCTAATGAACGAAAGTTAATTTTGTTTTAGAATTTAGAATCTTCCAAGACTTAAAATTTCTTAAGCTATTACAGTATTTTGTGAGAATATATTACCTAGAGAGACACAAAATAACAAAATTAAATTCGAATTCGATTTCATAAAGAAGTTTCCGAAGCGAAGAGGATGGATACTTTTGATATAACGATATACTGGCGGAAGTAATAAAATAAAACGATTTTACATCTCCAGGGGGAAACGAACGTTTTTGTCGAATGGGAAAAGTAGCGAGCGACTTCTCATTCCGCGATAAAATCGGGAACGTTTTACGACAATCTTCTATTCGATTACCGTTAAACAACAATCTTTAAAAAGTTTTATTCACTTTCTCATGCAAAACTGATGTCGTAAGAGCTAACGGATGGATTATGATGCTTTTTCTAAAGTTTTCGATTCTTAAATAAAAAATGTTTTTCTTATTTGGTTGTACGATGATATTCCGCTGGCGGAACACAGTACGATATTAATATTAGTGCACATTTTCATTTTTCATTGTACCGTGATTTGTAACATTTTTAAGTATAATAGCAATTAACAATAACATTTTCTAGTAAAATAATACAAAATTAAGACAAGCTTAACGTAATACTAAAAATGACAATCATTCTTTTAAAGTTCTCTTAAAAACATACAGAGTAATAAACCTTCAAAAATAATCAAGACACATGGTTCGATCATGCCTGAAATAGAACTTCAAATAAATGTATAAGAAAACCGAAACGATCAACGTGCCGAAGGCGATGTGGGCCGATATTTGCAATATGCGGTAATCGCGGCCAAATAAAAAGAAACTGGTCAGCTGCAGAGTGTCGCTCGGTAGTACAGTGAACCGGTCACGTCGGCGCATTTCGTATTATTTCCCTAGGACGTGTCACGTGACCTGAATAATGTAGGCATCGGCCGCAGCCGCGGCTCCCGTCCGCTCGGACCCTTCGCAAATAAACCGCTTTACGCACGATTCTCCAGCGGAGATTCATTATTCCAACTTTTGCTTACGATATCATAAAATGTAAAGTTCCCTTAGTTACGTAAACCTTTCGTTTACGGAAGGGCAAACGCGTCATAACTTTGAAATACATAAGCAAGTGGATGAAGACGCGAAAACAACTAGAGGTTTTATTTGCATATTAACTACTCTAAGAAAAGTTTTTGAAAAGAATTGTTATTTATAGCTTTGAGTATTCTTAAAAAAATCCTGTATAATTCGAAACAAAAGGTGTAATTTATTTAAATAAAATTTTCCCGCCAAGGATTACGTGAAATCTCATCTTAAGACCATTTGAATTTCTTATTTTATAACAAAGAATGTTTGAGTGGAAGCTGCTTGCCTGCACAGAGCAAGAACAAACTACGGTTAAGCTCCGAGTGGTCAAGTTAATAATGATGCTAGTATTTTATTATAAAAAATCCAATTTCTTAAGTAATGCGCAATTCTTTTATTTAAAAAAAAATGTGGGCATTTCACTGTGTAAAATGTTTTTGTTCACAATACACTAAATGGAGATGTACAAATGAACCTCTAGTACTACTCTCCGGGGTTACGGTGTAGCAGTTTATTGCACGGTGGGCTCGCTCATAACTACCCATTTACCTCCGGATAATGAAGGACAACAAGCAATGTTATGTTTATTTCAAAGTCCAGGACATAATGTCTCGCTTGTATACGTGATTCCCGGGTGAGAGACCCGCTCCGCCGGTACACATTCACACAAAAGTAATAAACATCTCTTTGTTGAGCGCCACACATTAATGTTAGCAAACTAAGATCGAAATTTTATATATATTCGTATTCAAGAACAGAAGTCATATAAAGAATTCCTTGGCTGTAACGTTTTCCTTTTATTTTAGAGCTATATTTCCTGCACTTTATCATCTAGAATAGAAAAGTCACCCACCTCGGGTTGCCTCGTAGCGCGGCGTGGTGAAGTGCATTAAATCCATTGTTATTTGTTCGCGTCATATCGGCTCCGTGGTCCAACAGCAAAGTCAATATGTCGTCCCGCTTTTTCGATATAGCATCGTGGAGTGGTGTGTCGCCTTCCGAATCCTATAAAACATACACATAAAAATATGTTAAAACGCAGATAGTATAAAATATGCAAAATGTTAATAAACTCTCATATACAGTGAAAGATAAAAGATAATGATAGTTAAATTCGTATAATATTCTGTTTATTACGAAAATCAGAAAATTAAATTTATAAAAAGATTATACAAGTATATTGGCAAAACGAACGAAGCAATTATATTTGAATAGTTGCAACTGACGTTCGGTCCTTGTAGCGAAAAGCTTATATCAATTTATTTAAAAAAAATGTAACGCAGTGACTGGTAACTCTTATGCAATGAAAATATGAGAACTTGATTTAAATGTGATTTATATCTTGCCTTAATTGTATTCTACATTAATTATTTTCTTGGAAATAATGCCAGCAAGTTATTAATATTATTTTAATTACTTTGAACTTGACTATTATTTTTTTCAATGAGAGCAGGAGTCATCTAAAAGGGAAATAAAAACATTCTGTTGACAAAAAGTTTCTAAAGTAACAAGATTTTAAAAAGGTCAAAGGTATATTCATTAAGGTGATGGAAGATTTTATTACATGTTAAATCAGACTAGGAATAAAATATTACTGTAGGTATGAAATATAATTGATTTGAAATTAACGAGTAAAAGAAACAAATCTAGTTGTTAAACGGAATACTTGTGCAGTTTATTATTTCGCAATATGAATAATATCACGACAATGCATCATACAATCTGGTTTGAAAGAGAATGAAATTAATAAATGAGTAGGCAACAGGTTGAGTTCGTGTAGTGGTATAGTGGTATAGTGGTATTGTCGCATAGCGCGCGGCATCAGCTGTGCGAGAGCGCGGCTGCTGAATTATACAGCAGCGCCCGTCTCGAGTATCGCGACAATTTTCTAAAACATCAAACCGCCCGAATGAATAATTGAGGCGGAGGAGAAGGCGTTTAGGGCGCGGATTATGGAGAGCTGCATAATTTAAAGGCGTCTCAGAGTAGTTAAGGCGAGCGAGCTCGGCTCCAACGATGCGCCGGGCGGTGCCCGAGCTGAATCAAAAACGGTGTCGAGTTCCGCAATATAGGGCGAACGGCGAATGGCGCAAAAAGCGCGGCCACCACGTCATTATCATAATCACCGGCGCTACGTGGTGTCGCCGCTCGCGCGCCCGGCCGTTCGCTTTGTGAGCGCGCGCTAAGAGAGCGCCGCGATGCGCTCTGTCATTACACAATTAATTTGCAAAATTGCAAGCGACCGTAAGATGAGTGCAGCTACTCTTGCAAACAAGCTGGATGTGCCTTTTTACTTTCTGTGCATCCATAACTTATGGAAAATTTCATAACGTCACAATAATAACATATTAAGAGATTATTGGAAAGAAAATGAAGAATCTTATATAATCCTATATTTTGTGTAACCACTGCGATCAATCACTCACTCCTACATGCTTAAATTTTAAATTTTGTAATGTTTTTCGTAATTAAAGTTGCATTTTACTAGAGAAAATAAACGTTCCTTAATACTTTATTTGACGTCAAACAAGACAGTTGTTAACTATAATATTTTTTAAAATAGTCCAACATTTTTATAGCAATCTTGTGCAATACCACGCGATTATGTTGTCAATTCAGTTTACGACAGAATTTTTGATTGCAATAAAACAGGCAAATATTGCAACAACAGTAAATACGTCACAGCAGTCACGGCATTTTCATGCAGATCTGTCGACAAGTGTCGTCGGTTCTTGTGGAATAAATTGCATCAAATAAATGCAAATGAATACAAAACATTCTCTTAATGTAACCGTTACATTGTCCTGTTGGACCACTTATCCGCTGTGATAGTTCTATAAACGCGATTGATAATAACTAACTTCTAACTAAATCAACTAAATGGCCACATAATACACAAATATTATCTGTTCATGTTAATCTCTTGATGAAACAAATAAATATGGATGGCTGCCAATTTCTGTAGGCAATTGATATAAGGTAGGCTCTCGCACAGACATGGATTAATTTCACATTGTACAGCTGCATCAAATATTAATAGTATTGGTTTTACACGGGGATATCGTGCGCTACAATTGATGTTGCTGTTTTATACGAACATTGTTACGAACCGTACATCAGCAGCACATTGTCACGAAGTCGAAGTTTATCTAAAAAAAGCAATAACAAAGTAGAAAATTCTCTCTAGAAATATGTAGCGACAGTGAACACTTTATTAGTGACAAAGTAATGGACAATTTATTCCTAAACTAATAACTACAATGACAATATTTTTTATCAGGCCAGAGTTAGTAGATGCAAAAGTTTAATAGATACGTAATTGTAAATGTCAAGAGTGCAACTCGAACTTAACATTAAAACTGTGTCGCAGAGCCGCAGGTCAGCAATCTACCTTTATTTAAGAGCGTTAGAAACTAGATCTCGACTCTTACGACACTCGGGGGATTTAGTGTAGTTACCTCTATTAAATGAAACAATATTATTATTCGACATTCTATAAATTATATGCTCACTTAAATATTACAGAAATAAAAGAAAGTTTAAAGTTTTCTAAGTAAAAAGTAGCAATGTAGCATTTTGAAGCAAGACATAATTCATTTTGTGATTGGTGTTTTACTCATTTTGCAGCATAGACAACATTTTATATTCATTGGTCTCGTCCTTATGAAATTGTTATCATAATATCATGTCAACACTTCTATTAGTTATAGTATTGCCACATCAAAAAAATTTGATAAGCGAAACAACTAAAAGTAAAACATAACATTTTACTGGGCATTCGAAATAAACCAGGAGGACAGGGGTTAGCCGTGGCTTTGTGTTCGAATCAAATAAAAAAAAAACAAAAAGCGACCCGCTCTCCAAACAATAACAACACAAAACAGCAAGGTAATTACTCAAAGATAAGAACAACGCGTTAGAAAATGTACGAGGCGGGAAAGGATGGCAGTCGGGGGGTGTGCGGGTTGCGGGGTGGTTAGTTGGGGGGAGGGTAGAACTGATGCCCGCGCTGATATCGCAGCGCCTGAAATGTACCTAAGCTTGATTAACCCCCTTTCATCTTTACAAATTTAATTAATTGATGATAATTATAATTAGTTACGTTGACTGTATGAAAGTGCATTTTTATCAATAACCTAAGTTGTCAAATAACCTGCCAATAATCAGAACAAACGAAAAATAATGACAGACAATTCTGTCCTTACAATTAAATTCTTATTTTTAGATATGACCAAAAACTAAGGATGAAACTAACATGACCAAACTTCAATTATATTCTAAGGTAATCGGGTTTACGAACGCACCGAGGACAAACCTACAAGCCAACATCAAACAAATATGTGCACCAACACTTGTATAATAAATCTAAGTTTATCGTATTTTCTAATTAAAATTCGTTTAACGTTTTCATAACAAAAGAAAGCATTAAACTACAAAAAGGTATATTCCAGCAGTGGCATTAAATCTAGAATCCGACGATGCGGTAATAATTCTCCGACACTGTCTTCCTGTCTGAATATAATACAATGCAGGTAGTCGGCACGGCAGCGGCACGGGCGGGGAGGACGGTGCGATTCTCACATCTACATAGTTAAACTTATAGTTTACTCAGTTTAAACTAAAATTACTGAACTAGATAAAGACGTTATATTGTGACTAGGATTTACAAAAATATTTGGTACCGATGCACTTGTTGCGAAAGAAACAAATTAGGTTTCTTCTAGAGCACACGTTATGATAAATGCTGACAAAAGTACAAACTGACCTTAAATCTCTCTTAACTTCTCCCTAAATCTTGCTCAACACAATAATCGTACAATGAACAAAAAACTATTAAAACTCAAAGGGCGTCCACTTTTAAAATTATTAGATAGGTAAATGATCAGATGGCCACCATTTAAATCTCATGGAAGGTTTTCATAAAGACATTGAGACACTGAATGAAAGAAAACAACTAATTGTTTAATTTCCAAGCCATTTAGTGCAGTAATGAGGGTGGATTATTCACGGGCCATATACCGTGGCGCCGCGACTAACGCTTTCCCCGCGACGCTCGCGCACATCAATTTGTGTCCAACTCTCGCTTCGTCACGATACATTACACAACAAACGCTTCTTTAAACGGTAATCCTTCAAGAAGAAAAGTCTTTATAACTATTAAAACTATTCAATAAAATCAGATTTATCAAGTCACATATAGGTAGAAAAACAAATTAAAAAAGCTCTTTTCCAATAATATACGACCATAGATAGGAATGTAGGTACTAATTAATACTTTTCATAATAAACAATGGAAACAAACCATGGAAAACCAAAACCATTCGTCATCGCAATTCAAATCAACAATGGAAGTACAAAGCAATTTCTATGATAAATGGTTACTTACCAATTATTGGGGCGGACGGAGTAATTTAAAATTCATGGATATTCGGCGCCAGATAAAATATTTAGCGCGTGGTGAAATGCAAAATTGGAGTTATTAACTAACTGAATTAATTTGGCAATTCATATCGTGTGGCAATTATCGAATGGCTCACAGAGTTAAGCAATGCGTCGGCGTCGCAGCAGCGTCCTGCACCCTCATCATGCCTTGATTGATTGTACGGAATTAAGCCTGCGCGCCTCCATGCATGCGCCTCAATATGCGAACATTAACAATTAAAATTTATCGATGTAAGCAAAATAAATAAGGCCCATGCATTAAATCCTGTATCGCTATGAGATTTAAAAGAATGAAACTGCTGCCAATTGACAACTGATTTATAATGCAGCTTAAAATTTATTTATTTCAACTATTTTATCCTTTGTTCTGAATTTGCTATTTAACGTTTTTATTTAATGCGTGAATTGAGGAAAGAAAATATTGTCAATAAAATGTAAGTACTATATAATAGTAAAAAATGAAGGAAAAGAAGTTAGTAGCATCGTAGCACGCCACAGACGATTGTCGCTTTAATATCTCATCCACGTAAATCTTTTGATTCAGTGCGACCGCAGCCGCGGCGCGTTTTGCTTTGCCCGCAGATATTGGAAAACTGTGATATATACCAGTCTGAGAGAATTACCATGCAATCTGCTTCTAACTATTTCCACAAATGTTGTTTTCACACTTACGAGTATTGCTTTGTATGCAAAGCTAGTCAGTGTAATATGATTTGCACGAATGCTGATAAAATAATCCTACATGTTGGAATAGTTGATTTGATAATTCACGTGGCTTTCATTTGGTTAATTTAGCTTTAAACTAATCTAACATTACCTTAAGCTAAATACTATTAACTGACTGCTATTAGCGATGATGTTCCCCGTAACAGGGAGTTATAATTTAGAAGTTGATCTTTACCATTTCTAATTTAACTACTAACTAAAAACAACGTTTTCGACACTCATATCATCTAAACTTTTCCCCAAAGAGCGACGTAAACATTGTCGATGGATATCGCACCACTTTTCCAATATATATTGGTAACTTTCGAATAGTTAGGCAGTGAATACGGGAAAGGCAAGTATTTATTGGGTGAATATTACTGTGATGCGGGTGTGTTCGCTGAGATTACGGTGTGGGATGCGAGTCCTCCCGCCTGCTATCGGTGCGGACGACAGGTGTCTGGAATGTCGCACAAATCGTAATCGAGGGTCAAAATATCCCGATCCTCCGATACCTTATTGTTACTTCGTATTTTATGGTATCGATTGCACTAATTTTAAAATTACAATCATGATACATATGTATTGGTTTTAACGAGAACTAAATAACTTATTAATAAGCTTTAAAATGTGTTTGTCTAAGCTTATGAATGCAATATAAAATGTAATGCCTCCTATTAACAGTCATATTGATTGGACTGGTAATAAATTGTAAAACTTGATCTACAAAAAACCCTGAAAACGAAAGACTTAGGAAAAGGACCGGCGTAATAAAATATAAGTAGAGGCGAAGAAAGGAAACATAAAATTTCAGGTGACGTCGGTCCTTCCATAAATTTATCGACAGCTCGTGGTAACAGGCTATAAGGAAAATATTTATGAAGTAAAACAGCGAGGGCACGAATTTCATTAGTTAATTATCTGGTCTTGAGAGTAAGAGGCTGAAAAGCCGTTAATTTCTATTGATTTTGCGGTAGCGCCTACTTTCGTCTTATTATATTTTGCGAGGCTTCTCGACGAACGTATAAATCATGATATGAAAAAGGTGGGGAAGAGTAAGGCAAATTTATCATTGTGATTGCATGGAGGAGTATGTGCCCCGCGTCCTCCTCAATATCTATCTATCGATAGGACGGCCGCCACACGTGCCAACAACGGCCGCCAAACCGATGGATATATGTCCAGCCATTTACTTAATAAATTCCAAGCGAAAAAAATCATTATAAGGCAGAGATTCTGCTTAAAGACGCGATTGCTTACCGCTTGTATAAGTCATAAAAATGATTAACAATAAATTAATGAACAACAGAAAATAAACACACCATTTTGCAAACATTATATTTAAAATGCGACTTATAATATAACTGACTAAAGATATAATTAAACGACAGTAAACAGCTGAAAGTAAACAAATTTGGGATAAGAATCCCACAAAGCTGCAACATAGTCAAAATTAAAGCTTCGAATGTAAGTCCGGCGCTGCGGTCCCATAACGTGGTATTAGTGTAGCGGTGGCTGGCCATTGTTTGTCGTGCGCTCTATTCCGACTGTATAAGACAAAGTATCCTACTTTGTACACAAACATAGTCGTCTTCTCTTTAATACTTAGAAACAAAGCTTCGTATAAAACTTGACGCGTTTAGTGAACTTTACGCCCACTATATTACCCTTTACTACATTATTTAAGCATACATAATCCAAATACAATTTTGCCGCAGAAAATCTCATCCAGTTGGTTTACTAATCCGGAGCATTCGGATTTTATTTTCATCCGGATTTATGGGCTTTCATGTATGGTAAAACCAATATCCGCTAAAATGTGCTACATACTATTTTTTATCGAATTTGTACATATATTGTATGTGTGAGTGCCAACTTGCTGCTTATGTAGTTTTTGTTGACATTTTTCTACTTTAGGTAAAGTGAAAAAATCTTCATAAACTTTAAACAAAACTCATAGGAATTTGTTAAAACATCAAAAAACTAAGGGTTTATCATAAAGAGTAAAATCAAAAACTACTGAAGTAAAAATAAGATCTAATAGTTTCTCACAATTGTAATTTTATTGTAAATTATTTGATATGATTTAATAAATAACGCTATTGTTAAAGTGTTTTATAATTTTACATAAGCATATTTGAATCGTCCAGTCGGAATGGAATGAGGCTGGCGTCAGACAACATAGTACACCATGCGTAGCGTTTAACAGAGCTATCTCCAACCGAATTGGCACGTTTAATTGAACGCCTGTTTCAGCCATTAGCGTTCGGGACAACAGTTATTGGCAGTGGGCGTACGTCGGCGTCGGCCGGGTCGCTCACATCACATCAAGTCTGGGCAAAATCTACGAGCCGTGCGCTGTATTCTGATGTTAAAACACTAAACGACACTGAAATGGGGACTTTCGATACGACACCTGACGTATTTATGTTTTATCGGGCCACGACTAAATCTAAAATCGAACAAACGTTTGATCATTTTATGAAAATGTTTTACGAAATATCATTCTTTCTGAATGTGACACGGCCAATAAATCCCATAATGGTGTCGTAAAATTTCGGCGGTATTATCTTGGGAAAACCCGGCTATTTTACATTCACCTGCGAGGTTTCCCTCCGCATCCAATTTATGTTAGTGGGCACAAAACGAACGCTGACAAATGTGAAAATAAAATGAACATACGTTTTATCTGTACGCCAGCGGAGTCGGTTACCGAGCGCGGCGCGGCGGGGGCATGGAGGGAGCGCGGGGCAGGGGTAGCGTGCCTCGTGCCTCTCATCAAGCCTTTCAGTTTCGCGACGAATCGACTGCCTTTGCCGGAATTTTAATAAGTAGCGTTAAACCACTTACGTTTGCTTTTACTCTTACTTTTTGCTAAACTTCATTTTAAAACGTATTAATAACGAAATACTTTTTTGGCATAATGATTTTAGGTGTATAAAGACGATTTCACTTGTTGTATAAAGCAACTTGATGTTTAAATCTGTTTCTGTAAAACGTTCAATGGTTTTTCTGGTGAGATGTAAATTTATCAATACTTGAAACACGGCTTTAGGATATAAATAGGTAATATTAGATACATACATTACTTTGCTAATTTACGAACATAATATACTTCGTGAATAGTATTTAGAAAGTATCTTTATACAAATCTTACATTTACGGTGTTTTAGAAAAGAATAAATCAATTTATAATAGATAAAAAATTTACATTTGAGAAATTACTTTAAAAGATTTTATTTGTAGAATCGTAGATTTCCTTAAGATGCAAAGAACCGCTGCAGTTTGTAGCTGACATTTATTATGGAAACGTCTTAAAAGCGTCTCTGGACTTTGCAACCACTCGCGCAGTTTCTACTTAGCTGTACACAGCACCGGGCTACGCGCGGCTACGAGGCGGCTACGAAGCGGCTACGGGGGAAACTAAGTGGAACTTTTCCCAGGTTGTCGTATATAAAAAGAATTCTTAAGGATACTTACTGTTTGCAACTTTATCTAAAGCTTGCAAATAACGTTTAGTTGTAATTCTAAAAACAAGTTTCATTGATTTAATTTCGATGTTTCTGATAAAGATCTTTTAGAAATTAAAGATAACGTTAAAATAAACCATTGTATGTATATTAATAATATACTTGGTAAATTATACAAAAAGTAAGATTAGCTTCAAGTCAACTGTTATTATAGGGGATCTTCGGCTGTAATGCCATCGTAATCTGATTCTATGACTTTAGCCTCTGATTATCACAGCTTGTGCTATGTGCTATTTGCGTACGCCTGTTATTCCAAATAGGCATAATTGCTGCCTGCCGAACCGTAAGTCATCGTATTAACGCCGTAATCCGTATATAGAGGTATCCCCTCCCGGCGCAGGTAAGCGCAGGCTTAGCAGTAAAACGTAGTGATTACATTGTGAAGCTTGGTACTCGGAGTAAAGTTGCTCCAGTTATCGTAAAATTGATTGGCACAGACAGAACTATTCTGTCTTACTTGTGAGTACTGTAATTATTATAATTACTCTCCATCAGAACTAAATATCTGAATACATTTACAAGTTTATTTGTTTTTTACATTTCTTTTAGTTATCAAATGGCATGTAATTTACTTGTAAGTTTTTAATATGTCCACAATTAATTTAATGTATTAAAAATTAAGTGAGCTATTGTTAATTTTTACTTTAAACGCGCAATTCATGATAGTAAAATATTCGTCGTTTTTCTTCCATACCATACAGAACCATTACGGTGCTTTTGTTAACTTAATTTTATCTAAAAGCTGTTTGCTGTTCCTTTCATGTTCTAAAGGGTGAATGAAACTGCAACAAAGATCGGACTACTAAATAAGGAAGAAATATGAAGGAGAAAATTGGATATCTTATAACATCTTAACTGTATTCTATGTAGATAAATGATTTAAAAGCTGTTAGCGCTACTTTTACTTTGTTTTTAAGTTGGATAAGCATTTTTGTCTGTTGTAATTTGTCAATAAGGTTATGGTATACGAAGCCCACTGCAAAGTAAATATACATAAGTTCATATGGATACACCACACAATAAAAAAAATCAAACAAAAATTACTTGGACATTAAGTTTTTATTTGAGATGACTACCGACTGGATTTCGTGACCCTCATTTAATATGAATATTAAAGTTATTGGATTCTCCTTACACCTACTAAGCAGCGTTATTCGACGGCTAGACGGTGGTGGCGTTGGCGGTGAGAAACGATAACATCGCGCTCCTAAATTACGTAGGGACAGAATGATAATGAGAAACGAACGTAATACTAGTTTCACACAAGGGTAGCACAATGAGCCGGTGCAGTAGAACAACTGCTTTGGACAGAAACTGTGGGTTCAAACAATAGCAGTACTGTCTGTCCGACTGCCGCATTGTTTTGCCCCCGTTTGAACTTTGTGTAATACAGGTGTGAGGGCGAACGCACCGCCGGGAGCAACGATAGCGGCGCGGCTCGTAAAACTACACCCGGCTCCGACACTCGCCTCCTCTACACACAATTTGTCACAACTAAGTTCCCAACTCCTGATATGATGTAACTAGAATAACATTTACGAACATTTTACGCTTATCTTGTTTGCTTATTACGTGTAACACTAGCAGACCTAGAGGGTACGGTACTGTGAAGTACTTTCATAAAATGCAAAACTTAAATTAGTTACAACGAATGATACATTTTTCGTCATTTGAAGGAAATTATTTATCCAGTAAACAGGTTTACTAATTAATTTAATAAACGCTGCTTCGTCAAATTATTTTCAATTTAAAAATTCTGAAGTAAAAGTAATGATAAACGAAGCAACAATTTAATGTAACATTAAAAGAAAATTTACGGTACTACGGTACTTTAATAACGATATTTCCAGGAAAATAAATAAAAAGTAATAAAGTAGAAAAAAGAAATAAATCTTGCAAAAAGCAATAATACGCTAAAAATACAGGGTCACACGAAATTGTGAAACGTTTATTTCGCTTACTTTTTCATCTGCATTAATTTACTTTAATAATACAAAAGTGCTTTAGCGGCCGGTGAGCTATTTCCCATAGTCCCAGAGTAATTACACGGCGCGGCTCACAAAGGGCGCGAGCGGAGAGCGCCGGCGATCGCGCCGCCCCGAGTGCTACCATTTATGCGTTGCCATGCCTCTATAACTACGTTACTAACACCACTGAATTTCACTCATGAAACTGCAAAATCAAGCAATAACTTTTTTCGCCGCATCGAAACGTGCACCGTTTAACTGAAAAATATCGAAACGTATCGAGTCAGCTCGAATGTAGTGTGATTTAAGATGGAATAAAAATACGTGCCTGCATTTTCTGATCACGACGGAGACGATGAGATTTTACGACTAAATATTTTTTATAACAATTATTATTCTACACAGAATAATAGAAGATGATTGATAATTATCAACCATTTAAATTTGCAATTAAAGATGATGTGATAATAATGATGTTGCACTTTGTACAAACAAATTAATACATGACAAACATAAATTTACATAAACAACATTGTTGTAAGTCAAAAATGCCAATACATTAAACGAGGTTAAAAAATTCGTAGCATTTATTTATTACCTTCTACAACTTATTAGATTAAAAACAAACTTATTAAACAATTGCATAATTAAACTTAACAACAGTTCGGGTACATTTTACATAAGAAGCTCTCATGTAGCTCGTCTCATATTCATACGGGCACCGACAGCGTAGCGGCAGTGCAGCCTAATGAAGCTGTAAAGGAACGAGAAGAGGCGAGCTGACGCCATCGCCGCGACGTCCCGCACCAGCTGTTGTGAACACAAGACATTGTACTGCACTCGTTAGCATTTATTGCACTTCTCTTACACTTCCTTAACTACGATACCAACTAACTTTAACTGTTACATAACAATACAGACATTTAGAATAAAGAAATACGAAATTACTAGCAAAGTAACGTTGTCTAAAATTTTACAATCTCTGTGAAAGCAATTGATACAGGGTTGAAGTGATTTTTTATTAGTGTACAAGTAAGTTTTATTATAGAGATTTTTTATGATCTGCTTTGTTTTAAATTAAAGTTAGTAAATACAACTTTTCATAAATAGACTTGCACCACTTTTAAAATAAATGTTTCATCCACATACTGTAAAGAACTGTAAGCCAACACGTGTGCAAAGCAAGAAATCAGTTCAAATGTAAAAAGCAGCGGCAGGGGAGAATGGTGCAACGGGGAATAACTGAACAGCACATTCAGATCACGGCGCCATGTTGAGAGCCGCGCAGCGAGGTGAGAGGCGCGGGGCAACGAGTTCGGCGCTCTGTGATGGCCCCCGCGCTGCTCGCCACACACCGTACTTATAATCTAATATTCGCAATTTACGAGGATCACGGAAGAGGCCCGCAGGGAGCAGTAGCACTGTCATCGCGCCACCGTACCTGCCGCTTGCACTTACCCCGACATTAACTCTATCGCTGTAGCTTTTTTACGTTTTTACGACATTAATGTTAACGTACCGTTGAGAATAGCTTATATATTTTATGAACGTACGAGGAAAAGAGAAATTCGAGTTTATATAAAGGGAAAGGAAATCTTATCAAGAGAGCTGTTTCATTTTTATTTGGTCGGTGAACTATAGGGCACGTCTTTTAAAATCGAAAGCATATAACAAAAATTGCTAGCTGCGCTCGAAGGAAATTTAACGATTATTCAAAGGGCCATTGTGTATGAATGTGGATTGCTCGAAGCTATTGTAGTTTCCACCACAAAGGCCAATATGGATTTTGATACGCTTACGTAAATCTGTCTAATGCACATAATTATGCGTATAAGAAAACTTTTACTAATATTTTTCCATTACAGATGTATTAAAATTATTGTTGTATAGAAATTAATATCAAGCTGTTGTATCCCCATGTTGTTTTAAGAAAAAAGAAGTTTCAGCAAACACATTACGTTTTCAACAAGGTTATTAGGAGAATTAACGCAATCCGAAGAGGTATAGCATAAAAGGCAACATAAACTAGAAACTGAAATAAGTGTTTTAAGAATATACACAGTTTTCAATACGACTCGAGCAAGCAACTCGACGTGAACGTTAATAGCATTCAGTTGAAACTCCAGGAAAAGCGGTTCTTAGGGAGACTCATCGGGCCGAATTGTTACTTGGAGCCCGGAGCTGGGGAGGATCTATAAATTACCAAAACGACAACTCGTTCCGCGCAAGATAAAGCCCTGCCACAAAACAATGCTCCAGACGAGTGTTTTACTCGTAACTCGACTCTATAATATCGTATCTTTATGAACTGTTAGCTCGACAAAAATATGCCATTAAATTGTAAAATATTAAGTATCATAAGAAGCGCAAAGAAAATTTTAATAAAATTATTTCTTAAATCTTTGTTGAATTCGCCATATTTGCTAAGCTACTTGATCTCATAACCTATTTAAATTCGAAAGAATTTGTACCTACACGAGAAATTTCAAGTAAATAACTGAAAGACTAGTTGGTATTGAAACTTTTTAATACGAAATTCTTAAACTAATAAGAAACCGAGCAAAAATAACTGCCTCTAATTAGGACTTCTTTTGCAATTCTCAAAGAAAGTACTTCAGAAATCTCGTTGCTATAAATCCTACAGTACAAGCGAGAACGGCTAGTTAGTCGTAAACTACTTAAAGAAAATGGAAGTCTAAAGAAACGATGGGCTAGTGTAAAGAAAAGTTCCTTAATATCGTACTCTGTTCTACAAAAGCTATTTCATCAAAAACTTTAGTGAAATAATAAATTGTTTGTTCGTTTTTGTTCGGCGCAAATTTTTTCAGCATCAAATCCCCGGGGCATTGCCAGTGAATGTAGCTGTTGTAATTTGTGCATGTCGTTTTTGTCAATTCAGATAGCGAATAGAATAAAAAAAAACATAATCTTTTCGCGATCATTTTTGCTTTGCTGACAACACATAATTAACAGATTATTTATATAATGTGACAGTTATAATTGACCACAAATGAACAGTGTTAACTAAACAGTTCACTATTCAATTAAAACGGTCGGATCTGAGCGTCTGCACCGGGCTTTAGTTGTCAAAAAACGTATGCCTTAAATTCTATTATTTTTTCAATGACAGCGTAATCAACTTAAGAAAGTTGTGGTTCCTCTTAACGAATTTAACTCGGAACAAACTTATATAAATGCAGAACCCGATGTACTCTTTTTATACTCAGAATAAGTTAAACTGTTCAGAAATTCACGACTATCCCCAATTTGGTTCGCGCTCAAAGGCGAACGTTTCTGAACTTCCAATAATTTAATAAAGAAACTTTATTGGAGTTAGGGAGGCGTGCGTGGCTGGCACGCTCGCCGCAAAAAGCCGAAAACTTTGATTCAATTAAAACATAAAGTTGGAGGAAGAAGTTGCCGGCGCAGTCAAGTGTTCTACGGTGCGGTGTGGTGACTGCCGCGCACAACGCACAACACCACTTCAGCGGGTCGCATCGCGCACCGCGCACGAGACAACACCCAAGCGCGTCCCTAAATCACATCGTAAGCCCAATAACACGAGCCTGTCGTTTATATTGAATACCCGGCTCACCTTTTTTAATTTAGAAAATTTATTTCCATTGTATTATAATTTAGAAATGAATTTTAATGGATAATTCGCGATGGACAGATTTTATGAACAAAAAAGGTGTCAGGTCCGGTGGGATGCGGCCGTGTAGCCTGCGAAAGCCGCTGGTAGGGAATAAGGGGTGACGAGCATTGTTATGCAAATTGAGGTCGTTATTTCGCTACGAGTGAGGAAAGAGCGCGACAGCGACCGCCCTACAGCGCCCCGCGAACTTCACCGCCCGCGCAACACGATTTACATAATTGGTAATACAAGTACCTACGTATAGTTATAATAAACGGGAGTCGCCGGCTACAGTGTGACTCCAGCCAGCGTAATCTTAACTTCATCACCTGGCTGTTTGACATAACGCACATATTTAGTATTAAATGACTTGAAAATTGCTACTGGAATTCCTTAAAAGAAATATTAAGGATAGACCTGCGATTTCGAAACTTTCCACAAAATTCTAATTCGAAATTATAATGCTCTATACCCACCCTTTTGTCAGTCAGGATAAACAGCAAAGTATTATATGCAGTTAACAAAATGATCACGCTACAGTTGATATCTAAGCTTATAGACTCGTGGCTGCGGCGAAGTCAGATCTCAACCGAGAAAGTTTGTTGAATGGATTGCAATGAATTCTGCTGGGAAATTTTTAACAACTAGCTCAAGAAAGAGAAATGTAGTAGCGTTTTATACGCTTTGAAAATAAATGTGTACAATATTGTAGTTACATTGCTTTGAAAATATGCTTTTATTAAAGTTTTACATTTTTGGGAAAGTGAAATACAATTTTAAATAATGTTTGTCTACACATTCATATATGCATATGCAATTTTGTATTTTGTAATTTTTTATAAGGAAATAGTGGTATAAATAACTGTAAGGTAATATTAACAAGTATTTAACACATTATCCTCTGTTCCGATACCAAGCCATCTCAAGATTGGATCTTTAAGTTTACCTATCCATAGTATATGCCGATACATTGCCTTGATGTAATTATGTGTTATAGATTTATATTTACGCTAAACAGAAGATAATTATTTGCCATAAAAATCAATGCTCAATTTTCCCGATACCCAAAGGCATTCAGCAGCTACTTTCTCTTTCTATTCCAGTTGATTTAACAGATGGGAAAGTATTTTTATCATTTCCTAACATCCCGGTTTATGAATAACAACATAAATAACTTTCAATTCATAAAAGCGCTCCGTTATTCTCGCTCGAGGCGGTCATAATATAACGGATACTCATAAAGCCTAGTTCGGGTGAGCTTAGGAAACCATATTTCATGATATAATCGTAGGCTTTTTTCCTCGCTTAGCTAAAATTACTAAAGTTGTACCCATCATATTCGTATTTTTGGACGAATTATCCGATATTAACTCTCAAAAGAGTAAGAGACGACTTTTAAAAGGAAAAGTTCCGCGAAGGCACGTAATGGCTCATCCCGCTCACGATTCCTTCGCCCGAGGCGGAACTGGCGGACCGGCAGCCTCAAATAAGTTTCTAATTGCTTATATTACCAAGTTATATTCGCTCTTCAAAGTAATTAAGTCTGGAAGTTAAAACCGCATTCACGTACTTTATGAAACTAACTCGCACTTTTTCTTATCCGTCTATCTTAAATATTATTTTCAGCTGCGAATTAAAATGTAACGTAACAAAGGTGGAAGAAAATCTTTTGTTAAACTCCAACCGCAACGGACGGCTACTTCGCAATCCATTGAACTGAAGCGGTGAAATGCATCCGCTTGGAAAAGTCATGAAAAATGTTCTCTTCTTTTAGCGACGTAAGGCTCTCAAAAAAGTGGCAAAGAGTGTTGTTAGTGCCGAAGCCTGCCGCCGGAGCAATAAAAGTGTCGTGAGCTTGACACACAGCCCTACACTGCCAGCCACAGCCACCGCGACATGCAACTACCAAAGGAATGCCAATAAAAACTGACAATTTTATCGCACTCCATAAATCTTCGGTCTTTATTGTATTTTCAGCCTTTACATAAATTATTTGTTTCTGATAATTTATGGATAAGAAAATTATACTCAATAATAAACAACGAACAATTTATCTACATTAATTGAAAACTCTTCTGATTCAACAATTTATTTATCAACATTTGAAAACGAGCTCGCAGACTTTACTTTGGAATAATTAACAAAAGTAAAAATAATTAATCAAAGGCAATGGTAAATTGAATTAGTCAATATCATTTTATAAATAGCATAGTCATTTGTATCGTCGAAATTCTTGTATATGTTTTAATTAGATTTAATTAAATCAAACATTAATATAATACAAAAATCATTTAAATCTCTATGATGAATATCTCTGGTAGCAAACTAAAAGTTTTTACAAAAAACAAAACCCAATTATTTTTTTAGACATCCTAAAGAGCGTGATTGAGTGCATCAATTAAAAATAAACATTTGAATCATGTTACAAGATATCTTAGCATTATATTAAAATGATCAAAGGGCGAGTCAGCAGTTTAAGTCGAGGCGGTACCGCCGTGGCAGCTTTATAATTACTCACCACTGCAGAGTTGTACACGATCAGCAGAATAAGCGGGATTTCTGAGCACGTCCGATTTCATATCAGACAAATTGACATTTTAAGTAATTGGACAATCCGAACAAATTTAATCTGACTTGATATAAATCAATATCATATTTAAATAAAGCCTCCCATTTTTTCATGTTACTTAAAAAAATCTATTTATATTTATGAATGCACTATAGTAATTGCAACTTAACTTAAAAAAAAATAATTTATAGCCACCATAAAAGTATTCCAAGTTTGATTCTTTTCCAAAATGGCGAAGAAATAAAAATGTAACAAACAGCTAGGCGGACGTTTAAATTCGCGAGATATGAAGGAAATGTGTATGGCGTTGTTGTTTTGAAGTTGGCAATAACGGCTTGGATATGGCGCGTGCTAGTGGCGTTACTGTGCCAATAAATAAAGCGGCTACCTACCGAGAACGGAGGCCACCTCGCTATCATATCATTCGCCATCTAACAATTTTGCCTCTGCGGACTATTTCGCTCTACCACTACAATACGGAACTGAGATAAATAATCTTAACTATTGCAATTTTATCTACAGAAACTAATAAAAGTTGTTCCTCGATCGTACAAACCGCATACGTTTCGATATAAGGATTTCTGGAGCCGAAATAAAGAAGGCCAACTTAAATTTAGTGTGTCGGTCTGTGAGTGTTTACAATCCCTTGAAATAAACCAACAGACTTTGGTACAAAGGTCGCGATATTGGAAAAAGGTAGCTTACGATTTTCCATTAACATTGCCAATAAGACACCGTAAAAGTCGGAATATAAACTTTAGATAGGTATACTTACTCTCACAATTTGTAATATAAAGTTTAAGGGATATTTAAACTTTTCCATATCTTATTAATTTTACTCCTCATAAATGTTATAAAACATTTCTAGAAGATCACATAGGCTACTGTCTTAGTTTTTTTTTAATGTTACGCATTTCCTTAAGTATGCCTTTTGTAAGTATTCAGAATTGTGACCTGATTACAAAACTAAAATTATCATTGAAAATATGTACATGAATATCTAAAGTTGTATATTATGAGTGTACTGTGTACATTATCATACACGTATAGTCCCAAAGGTAAAATAAAAGCTCACACATGCAAAAGCAAATACAATCCTATTCTATTCCGTAACAAAAGTGAGGCAAGTTGGGTGAAATAGGCGGGCGCGAGGTATGGCCGGATACAAATTAAAATAACAACAATAGGTAATTCACGCATGGATAACGAGCGGCTCGCGCCATTGTCGGTCGTCCCGACTGGATTATTGTATTGTATAATTACGATATTGCAAATATACAACAAGCGAGTACAATTAATAACGCAGTAATTGTATAATTGCTCAGTGCAATACTGAATGTTAATTCTGTATTTAATTAATGTTTCAGTCAGCTAATGTTAATATTTTATTACACATTTATACTAAGGTAATGCAATACACTGCCCCTTAAACCCTAGAGTTAAATCGAGTACTAATGCTCATCTTGCAAACATCTTTGTAAAGGATTCAAATAAAAATGCATTAGTGGTAAGAAAATGTTCAACCATAAAAATGTTTTCGCGGGAGAAGCACCGCTAATGAGAAGGCATAAAGAGTGACGTCGTTAAAGAATCGCATTAAGCTTTCTCTGCCAAAAGCTTCTGGTAATCTATTCGAAGCAATTTTAATTAGCATCGTAGTAATAACAGAGCGAGGGTAAAGTTTTTGTGGCTCGGACTATATTTTCCTAAGCTCGGTGCGAGCTGGGCTTCCAACGCGCCCGGGTGCCTCCAGACATCGCCGTTCGGATACTTAGCCAACTTAGTACTTTGTTAACTCACAACTTCCGGGTTCTGTTATTCTTATGGGTATTATAAAATCTTATTGAAGACGCAAGTACACCAGTCGCAGTAGTTTTAGCATATATTTAAATACTATAACATACTGAGAGATCGTACCGCCTAGACCTAAAGTTCTTACCTAATACCTTAGAGCTCTCTATAAAGATAAATGCACCACAAGCTTTTCTCGGACGTTAAACTACGACGCCTGCAAAAACAGTATCTCACGCTACTAGTTCAATAAGTGGTTTAGTTCGGTAGTGCAGTTTAACTGTGAGTGCAGATGGAAACTACAGATATCGAAAGTTTATTTCTAAAGGAAGATTCCTTAAATTTCTTATACTTAGTAGTTTTTTATTACTTTCAATATAAACTTCAAGTAATTGTTTCTTCTATAGGTGTGCATTCAAAACTGTTCAGTAAAAGAATAACAGTGCGACACGTAAAAAGTAAGAAGTAAGATAATAAAGGAGTATCTCTGAGCACTAAATCTCCGTAATAGCCATGCTATCGCATCCAGTGTGGCTCTTGTTTCACGCATCGCCAACCACGCTCGCGATACACTGATATGCACCATCTTTTACGAGATGCAACTGTTCTCTCGGGGAAAATGCACTCCGTGTTCTACACAAATCATTGATTTCCTTCACATTGCTTTGTAAAAATCTTGAAGTTACAAAAGACTCCTATAATAACAACAGTTAAGGAATCAAACAAAATTACAAAGATAATATCACCATTCATATCTTTCACATAAAATGTATAAAAGACATCATTTAATAACATCGCACGATGTATATTTAGTCCCGCTTATCTCTTCATTAATTTTCTATTATCATAATAAACTTTTAGACAGGAAATATGTTTAAAACTCAGAGAATAAACATCTCGCAATATTTTGTAGCGGACCAATATAACAAGAATACATTTTCGAGAGGTAATCTACGTGGAAGCGCTTCTCGGAGAAATAGCCTCTTTTTCAGTGCGCCGGCAATTTCCATCATCGCCCGGGGCTGTGCTCGGCAATTGTTATTCAACCTAAGTCACGTAAATAGATGCTACTCATAATAAATTCCTTTTCGATGTTGGTTTTAAATTATAATACGATGTAATTTTAAGATGGTATGATTTATATTAATATTGTCTCAAAACGATTACTTCCCAAATCTAAATTATCGTCTTAAATACTCAAAAATTAACCATTAATTGGAAACTTCTTTTTATATACGTTACATTAACTTAATTACGAAGATTATTAATTATAACTGATTTCGGTAATGGAGAACGTATCGTTCCCTAATAAATGAATACGTACGAAAATAGAGAGCTGATACAAACATTAAGACACAACTATTTACTATAAATTACTGCCACCATTATTAATCACTCGTTTTGAGACAGATTATTAACTACCCAACCTAGAAACGTCACGGAGATAGCGATTTTATAAAAGGCGTAAGTAGAAATGTTGACATAGAAATATGCACGATATTGTTACTTAATACTAGAATATTAATATCTATAAAAATATATTTAACGTCAACTACAGCCAAAACGTGAACAATGATTTAAAAGCAAGTCACTTATTACCGAAAAATATTGTCAACGTTGCGAAGTAGGTCACGAAAGGCTGTTATAATGAGTTTTGTACTTGACATTTTCTCGATTTGAATATGTGGAGAATGGTATTCGTTTTATTAAAACTTTGTGACATAAAGTTCAACCAATTCAATGAAGATTGGACAAGCATTACAAATAAAATATACTTTTTTTATTCTTATCTTATTTCTAAACGGATCTTCCTCAATGCAACCTTGACTGAGATATTGCTAGTCAATAAAACAATTCGCTCTGTTTGTAATTACAAAAATATTGTAGTTATATAATAGTAGGTGCTATATTATACGCGTGTTATGTATTGACCACTTATAATATATCTTCCAAAACAAAAAACTGTGAAGAGTATTATGTAAGACATAATTGAACTTGCGTCTTTCATTTCAAGTTTTTTTTAAAAGTCCTTTGTTTCCACTGTCTCAAATAGGTGTCTTCGATCGAAGGGTCGGACTGTAACGTTTGATATTAAAAAAGTTTTTCTATAAGAACTAAGAATACGGAACGGACTAGAATTCCATTGCAATCAAATTCTTTTCTCCCTTTGCGGTTCTTATTCCGAAATTAGTTCAATCAAATGACGAAGAAACTTTTTACTGGTTACGGAAAAGAATCCTCACATCGTTTTGTTATTACTACGATCACCAACTATAGCTGATTAATTTTGATTACACAATAGATAAGCCAAATAAATTAGCTATTTCGTTACAAAAACAAGAAATCGAATTTAGTAGACGCACTATCATATATAATATTTAAGACACAATAATAATAGCCTTTAAAATACATTTATGTCAACTCAAGAAAACAATATAAATAAGAATAATACAATAGTAACAGGGTCAAGAGTAAGTATCCAATATAAATAAATTGTGAGGGACATTTGTCCGTTGAAATGCCCGCCTGCCAGGTCAGGTGGCACACGTTAAAAGCGCTAAAAGCATTCATAAATTTACACGACGTTCCCAGTATAGGACGCAGGTGTTTTGAAGTACAGTAACGCGAAGAGCCTATAACAACTAAAGCATGATAACATAGTTTTACGTCTCGACGTTTATTACTACATCCAACTTATTCATGTTATATGAACTAACCGAAAATACATGAATATCTAATAGATAAACATAAAACTAATTTTCGATTAATTACATTACAATCACTAAATAAATCAATCAACACTAGCTCGATAAATCGACGGATGTTATTCACAACTATCTACTCCATTCAAGGTTTTTCTCGAGTGACTACAATAAGAAATTGTATATGAACCTTTCAGACTTGGGTCCTACTGGTTTATTACTTCTGAGAACGTGACGCGATCTTAGTTTGTTGTAGCGATGTGTGCACGGGTGAAGATACGAGTAGACCCCGCTAACGAAGTAAACAATCGACACAGACGTACCGCGTCCGACGACGACCGGCCCATCGGCGCGTGTTCAAGACAAAGTCCTGATGAATCTGATTATTTTGTTCGACTGCTTTCATTCCTGCACGAAATCTAAACAAACCTCGCGAACCATAAATCCGGTACAATTTGTATTTACTTTCCCATATATAAAGGTTGATTTACCCAGAATTCTCAATATCGAATTACGTTATAGGAATAAATACTCATTGTTGTACCATTTCGTTAATGCACATTAATTCACGAAGAAGCAGATTACAGACCGTTACGTAAATTGCCATCCAAAATGGAGTTTACAATGTTAAATTAGTACGTAGCATAAACTTTAGTTCCTGTAATTATTAAAGAGAAAAATTAAGTGCACTGTTTGTTGTAAATGTCATATAGTAAAACTGTACTAAATACAATATTTTCTTGGTTAACATAAAGTAAAGTACTTCGTGCACGGAACAGCATGGAATCAAATAAATTATAGAATTTATACATGCAATAAGATATGTATAGAGCATTCCACATTCCGTACGGAGGTAGCAGTGCGGCCGGCGCAGCGCGGGCGGCTGCGGCGAGCGCGGCCGAAGCAACGCCGACACAACGCGGATACGACGCCGACACGACGCTGGTCACATCGCTCGCATTCCTCTCCATGATACAACACCTCGCTCCGCACATTTGTGACGATCCTACCCATACCTTGCCATGTTTTACTACGCTGTGACACGCCTTAATCCTATAAATTCACCTTAGTCCTTTATTTAACTATCAGAACTTCTACTTTTAAAAAGTATCGCTAATTCATTAAACAAAACATATTTTGAACCTAAAACCATGCCTATTGTCGCCCAATAATGCAGATGTTAAAACAATTATAGTAAATTTAAAAAATGCAGCAGAAATTGTAAACAAGAAAATGACAGTGGCTATAAACAAAACAGTTAAATTGAGCTGCATAAATTACGCCAAAGAGAGCAAAGCAAATACTGTTCATTTCCACTGGATGACAATTTTCATTGTATTTGTAGTCATACTATGAATCTCTTACAGAAGTAAGGAAGCAAGAGCGAAATCCATGTTATTTACGACTCGTGATTCCGGTACACTAAGACTGTACCCGGAAACACTATTTAGTCCTGAGACGTGTTTCTTGTAGTAGATTTACATGCTTAAATTCAGTCTTAAATTACTAAAAAGATACAACAACACCGGGGGAATTAAATTTTCGTTTAGCAGCAGCGTAAAGTTTAGAGTCGGTAAATGAAGGTACATTTTTATCTAGGGAGCAAAGTTGCAGGCGTTTCAGGGACATAAAACGTTACTTAGTGAGCCACAAATCCTCGTAATGCTAAGCCGAGATAAAACACTAAGCCGCCCCGCAACGAGACGAAGCTGAAATTTTTCACCTGCGAGTCGCTACCGAAAGCCGGGAGCCTAGCGCCGAGAGCTGCCGCCGACCGCCGGCAAATGTGTGCCACGCGAAATATTACTTACACAAGAATTATGACGTACCGTAATGAAACTCTCGCCTTTAATCACACGTTGGTACCTATGTGCGCTCTGGAAGCTTCCTCAAAAAGACATTGATAATAAAATAATTTGTCTCGAGCAAACAATTCCTTGAATAATCATATTCTGAATTTAGAATCATAACTAAGTATTAATGTACATAATAAAATAACGCTTACTGTTTTTCTTCCAAACCCTACCAGGATGGTAGGAAATAGCATTATAATCAATTTATTGATAACAGAAAAATAATTATAATTGACACGCGAGCGAGAAGTTTTAAATACGTTTTCGGTATTGTTATAAAATGAGTGAACAATTACATTTTTCACCACTATAAAGAATACTACATTATTAATGGGACAAAGCTCTTAAGATCAAAAAATATACGAGATTAATAAAGCTATTAATTTCGTTAACCTAACGAGTAAATAGCATAAATCAGGCTGAAACGAGTCGCACCGCAAGACGGGGATGGCGCAGGCAAAGGTTTAAATTAAACGACATTCATGTGTGTCTGTGGTAAATTAAAAACTGCCAACGCTAAATTTAAAAGAATTAGTCGTCGTGAATCGTTTTTAGACCTTTCTTTTAGAATTTTCGGATTTGACCAAGAAAAGTAATAATTTACCGGACCCTCAACATATAATAACTTACTATACCACGAAAGTTTAATATTACTAACATTATAAATGCGAACCTTTAGTCGGATGGATGGATGTTTGTTAGAAGGTATTCAAGGAACACTTCAACGTATTTCGATGGAATTTAACTTTACGCACAAATACGTTGTTTACATAACAATATTGATAGTTTCCATGAATTATAAATGAGTCGTATTTGTCGAAGAAAACAAGTTCAGAAATATATTTACCTAAGTGCGATACCAAACTTGGAAGAGATTGCCTGCGAAGCCAAGAATTGTAGGATTAAATCTATTATGGATGAAATACAGCGAAGTTGCAAAATTCATTTTTATCTGTACAGTTTCTATTTGATGATTTACTGACAACATACAATAAAGATTAATATTTTTAACCGTCCGTATTCCTCAGATCTTATATCACATTTTTTAAAATAATATTGATGAACTAGACTAAAAGTTGTTTTTAAGAATTTTTACGTTTAATGTGAGTAAAAAACAGTAAACGACACTTATACGTAACGGTACATCGTTAAACTTATCGCGACAACAATATCTGTAACCATTAAATAGAGAAAAGGCGGACGAAAATACCCAGCTTCCGTGTTGACTTTATCATCTATCCAGTTATGATAAATTGTACGAGAGAATCTTTAAGACAAATGGTCACACGGCATAAAAAGTAAATCTCAACTTATACTATCTTGTGTTTACAAACTTTTACATATTAAAACTTTATTCATAACATAACCTGAGTTTGATTCAACCCTTACACATGTATGAAATAAATTTTAAACCACAATTTGTTTCCGTATTAACGATACTGCAAGTCATCACTACTTAATTTGGATTCTGTGCAGTTGCCGTAAACGTATCATTGCGATAAAATAAATGAATAAAACTAAAGCCATCGTCCGTCGTCTTTCGCGTTTTCCATTTGCAGTTGATTGAAAATACACGTGCCGAGGAAGCGCTTCCGGTTTATGCACCTATCTCCAATAGCACGCAAATTAACTTTTACTTTACTTTTTATTGGCAATTTCAATTTCTTACTTTATCTAACGGTTATACCTATGATCACAACGATTAATAAGTGCATACTGTATTATATTACTTTGCAAAACTAGCAATATCCGACTAATGTGAAATATTTTACATTCAATAATAAAATAAAACAAGTTATATTTTACTAGTATCTTGCAAAGCCAGCAAGTCTGCCTTTTGAAAGACCATCCGTTTTGAGTGCAGCATATGTGAAAATTGTGACGCAGCTAAAAGCTAAACGTTTAAGCGTTCTAAGCAACAACAATGAAAATATTAATGGCGCTGTCCCGTTTCTAGTCGGACTCGCTCCTAGGATTAAGGAAAATTAGATTTCAATAAGACGCTTGAGGCGAAGCGAGGAGCAAATCTGAAGTGGAGCCGGGAAATGCGCAGACGGTCACGGTTTTCCTTTTAATGCAATGTCAGCACCGGCAACTATACCCTAGCAAGCCATCGTCTATACTTTCATATGTAATATTATACATAGCCACGGACACTTGCATTGACAGAGAACTAGTTAAAACTTCATCATCAGCGTATCTGTCGATTTTCTTAATCAAATAAAGTCGAGAAACGCCACAGCTTCAAGTATCTGATAAGCAATTTACAGCCGCTGATACAGCAAGACATGTCGAGTATTGTAGTGGGGCAGGATATGATATATTCTAACGTGCGTAGAATACAAATCGTAAGCAAGCTCGGTGGGAATACTAAGAAGACGTGACAAATTGCAAATTCAGCATTTTATTAAGAGAAATTTATTTTTTTAGCTTACTTTAGATGTAAAGTATTTTAGTACACTTATAAATTTTCTTTTCCCGACAAGTCATATCAAAATTTGAGTGGAATTAATTAATACAAACCCTGAGAGTCCTAATTGATATCATATTTTTTCAGATACCTCCTGATAATCAAATTAACTTTAGTTTTTAAATACATTAATGTCATGATTCTTAAGCATAGAAAGTTTTATAATAATAATAAAAAAAGTATATAGAAGCTAAAATTCTAATGATTCTTGTTACTTATTTATAATTACCAGTTAGAAACTACAAAGGGTTTCTCGGCTAATTTGCTAATACGTACATCTAAGATAAATTAATGTGCATCACTTAGCCTCCGCCAAAGGCCCGCATATAGGAGAGTAATTTAATTTTGCATGCGAATTGCAGCAAATTAACTACTATGTCTATTCACTTTGAGCCTCGAGATAGAGTATATAGTACAAACAAAAGAGGAGCGTCGGCCATCATAGATAACAAAGCGAGAAAAACTTCCAATAGACGTTAAGCATATAGAGCTGTTTTGAATAAAAAGGTCGCAACCCAAATAAATTATTCCCCAATTCGGCCGTTTCGATTCGAATTGAAAAAGCATCGCTGTATTGAGATTTCTCTAGCCGCAAAGGAAGAGAGAATACAAATAGGCACATAAACGGAAATGGAATGGTTTCACATGAATCGTAAACATGACTTCGACCACAAACTTGGGTATAGTAAAGAATGTAATAAATAACAATGACTTAAAAGAAACTAACTATAATTCATCAAATTAAGTAGGTAAATCGAATAGTGTAATGTTACGCGCATCACTGTCATGTGAAACATTTATTCATTAGATATTCGTATGCGTGCCACGTCCTCAATAGATAGCTAGCATAATTCGCGCTGGGCGGGGCGGCCGACAAAACAATAGCAGATTATGAAACAAAACGACGTAAATAGTCGCGCCAGAGGATACAAGGCGGGTTAAAAGGCCGCGCTATTACCCAGCCGCGACTAGAATGGCAGATGAGATGCCTTTCTATGCTTTCTATAACTTCGATGACCGCTTTAACATTTTATCGATTTTACGTCATAAAATAGAAATCTAACAATTATTTAACTTTCATTCCCTACGTGATAGTTACTTTGAAATTGTAATTCGTGGGAGAAATCCAACAAAAATTATTATGCGTTGTCATATGTAAGCCATTATGAATTAAACATTTTCAAATAAAAGTGAGTAATAAATCTGATCGTAGGACAATCCATTAGAGAGTTTATGTATTTGTAGACCAAATTTGAATGATTTTATGTAATAATATTTTAATCAAATGTAATAAAACATAAGGAAATAAATTTCAAATTGGTTTAAGAATAACTGCACCGAGATATGTATAAAGTAGTAACTTTATATGGAAACTTGGAGTTGAGTAACTTTATTGAATATGTTATGTAAATATTAAAATATCAACGTCTGAGACTTTTCAATTTTGCTAAACATGGTAACACATTATGCTTTGACTCTAAAAAGGAATTATTTTTTTTTAAGGTTTCTAGCGGAATTTTACCTTTAAATTATTATCCTTCAAAATATTAGATCGCTAAAATCTCATCTGTAGGGATGTAAATATATGGCAAACATGAGAGATACATATAAACACACCTAGGCAACATAAGGTGAGGTGGCGATGGCGTGGACAATTCAATTATACAGAGTCGCACAATTCGATTGCGCCTCAAAACAAAGAGGCTGCTAATAGCGGCGCGCGGATAAACATCGCTACACCGGGCGCCCGCTGAAAAAATAAAGGCGCGACGACGCCCGAATAAATGAGAACGTCGATAAACAGGAGGATTCGTTCCGAACGGAGGGTCGATAGCGAAATACATTATTCCCCGATCCGAGTGTTCCGATTCAAATTGAAAGAGCACCTCCGACATGAGATTTCTCAGGCGGCGAGTGGGCGCAGAATATAAATCGGCACATAACCAGAAATGGAAAGGCTGCGAATATACGTTTTGTGGTGAGCGCTGGTGAACGATGGCGCTCGAGTGCTCTACTGTTTTGCACATAACGCAAACACCCAAGTTTTTGTAAATACACTTATAACCGTATTTTTGTTACGCTTGAGAGCACTTGCGAAGGTTCACTTCTCATACCTCGACGTCTACACTGTTTGATGAGTGGCTTTCGTAGTAATTTATCTACATCAAATATTTGTTATAATATGTTACGTAAGTATTACGATAACATTCTGAAATAATTATTTCTATTTGTTGTATATATTTAGTAAAATTAAAAAGTTATATAAAAGTTATTAAACTTACTTGTTTTTATGAAATAACCTGAGTCTGAATTTTAAGCTAGAGACTTCTATATTCTTTTTAAGTAACTATAAAAAACTTAAGACATAAAAACACATTCATAAAAAACTGTAGAGAGTAGTAAAATTTAATCGCAACCAACATCGTTAGCTCGAACAAATATACGACAGCGGGTGTCACATAAGTACTAGAGAAAAGTAAACTGAACACTTATGCAGCAGAAATTGTACGCGCGCCTCCCCTCATCGCGTATTCTGCCCAATTCGCTACACGCCCAGCCGGTGTTTACGTAACAGACGCCGCGCCGTGCCGCACCACTGCCTGCTGGCAGCGGCTCACACTTCTTTACGCCCCGTCAGGGTAACGTTCACTGTTTACCTAACTAATGAGCACTAATATAACTTATCATTTATCTCTTTCAAGCTTCCACATTACGGACGGAATGGATTATAGAGGATTTTCAAATTACATTTATAAATTGTAGAGTACCTAATTTGAGCGGCATGGAACAATAAAGTTCAGACCAAACAAGACCAAGGCAATCGGTTCGTTCAAAATGAATCGCAATGTCGCCAGAGGCCGCTTCGAGCTCAATTGGGGAGCGATGGGCGACGAGCGAGGGGCTAAGGCCGAAGCGCTTGTCCGCAGGCGAAGGCGCCTTAACTTTATTAAGTACGAGACGGCCTCGCCGTCTTCGCTGAATCAAGGTGACGCGCGCTCACAATGCCCTATTCAGATTTAAATAGCTTCACGCTCAATTGCTCCTCAATGTGGCCTTAGCTCTCACGGATAGTTATTTCATTAAACAAAGATTCCACAGATAAGTTAAATTCGGGGAGAAATTCAAATTACTTTGTTAAACTATCATAGCTGAAAATTCATAATTTTCTTATGTAGTTGTAAAGAAATTATTATTCGAAGATATACCTAAAGAATATGGCAGCGGAATACTAGGTACGAAATATTACTTATTTCTCAGAAGAAGCCCTCCATTATCGAGCGGATTTATAGGTTCGAACAATGCGGCACACAAGCGCTACTATGAAAACAATGGTGCGCGACAAGTTGCGGGCTCGGAAGGACCAGGGGCTGGAACAAAGTTTGGCAATTATGGCGACCGCATGTCTGAGAGCGTCGCTACACTCATTACCGACTAAAACTCGACTCGTCTATATTAAAAGTCCAAGAGACATGGGTCCCGTGAAATGCCAAGCCCACATTTTACAACTTATACACAACAATAATTTATAGGGATATTTGAACTTAATGGGTGTTACAATTTGAATTTAGTTTAATGTCTCGTCGCTAAAATCGAATACGTAGAGATCGAGACATTTAACATTTACATTTAATAGAAATATATGAAAAGTATAACTATTTAACTTATTCAATTTCAATTTTTAAATAAATATTTTTCTGTTAAGTAAGGTTCAAAATTTATGAATTTAATGCGTATCACAGGGATTAGCTCGAGGACACATGACAGATCGGAACAGCGCCCAAGGGGACTATGTTAAGCAGACTTTCAGTAACTTGATGGATAGATGATTGGATTAAAGTAAATAAGTAATTAAAGTGAGTAGCATTCGCTCATTCATTTATGTTACAAAATTTAGACACATGCAAATAATGCGAGCTTGGTAAATCTGTCTAACCGGAATGAATTGACGTGATCGATATTCAAATCGCAAACTTGAAGTTTCCATATTAATCCAGAGAAGATGCAACGTAAGTCCATGGTTCTCGCAGTAATGAATCGAGTGACGTTGCGGGAAAGTTATGTGAATTCGATTGAAATTAGATGAAGAAACTCAATCACGACTCTCTCCGTTGCTTTAATGTACTAAAACTTGCTCAGACTTGTTCTGACATCGTTCGAGACCAATTTCATTGATATTTTATTATTATAATCTCAACCTGGTAAGAAATGATTATAAAGTCTGTAAAACATAATTAATTAAGTAAAATGACATTTAAAAACCCATAAATTAAGCAACATATATTATGACTTTAAACTTTAGATTTCATAAGATGCGCTTACTTGTACATTGTACAAAAGTTTCGAAATAGTACAAACCATCTTAAGCCTCTCTACATGTAGTTTGTGGGTTTCATACATTTCCTCCATTGTCCCCATAACATTTACTTCTAGTTTTAAAATAAAAAAATAGCATCGTTTCATGTTTTCATTAACGTTTACAGCACTTTATTTAGCTCAGTATTACAGTATTGATAGTAAAACCCACCTGTGGATCAGCAACACAAAGTGTGGTTTAAAAGGGCGCAATAAAGCTCGTGGCTCGTTATATATTTTTTTCGCAAAATTACAGTTCGCTAACGAGCGACGCGGACGAGCGCAGAACGATTTACACTTACAGTAGGTGAAAAAAACTTTAATAACTCACAGAAGGGCCGTGCTAAAAAACTCACGATTAATTTTCGATCAAACCTTTTAAACAGTTTATTTTTAATTCGATTAACCGACTTTTAAATGTAGTTTTAGCAGAATTAATAAATTTAAATAAAGTTAAAACTATAACGTTATGAAACAGTAAACTGTATAAATGTGTTACCATTGTTTTTGAATTAAAATGCGACGTATAAAAAATATAAAATACAAAAACCTTTAAATCATAATTTAGCAATTATAAGACTTCGGAAAGGCTGATATTAGGAGTATTTACATTACGGTATTATTTTTTAGACTACTCAGTATCTTGAATAGAGTAAGATTTTAAGTAATGTTTAACTTTCATTAATACAGCGTTATACTAAACCAATTAAGTAAGATCAAGTAGGTATCTTCACAAAGTTCGCTTAGCCTCGGATCGGCTAAACAGAAACCTCGCACTAAAAGCGCTCTCTACGAACGAAAGCGGATTACCGTTCCAAAGTTTAAACCTAAGAAAACGGACTTATAAGGTACTGTGTATATCTAAGACTGTTAACGTAAAACAAAGCGTTTATAGACACTGTCTGCATAGAAATTTCGTTTTAATTTATCTATCTTAAATTAATTAAAAACTATTGTTTAAATCATGCCTTCACCTTTTAAAAACCTCTATCAGCAAGAAGCATATGTATACTATGACGAGTGTAATAAGAATTTACATTAAATGTAATATAACCATTAAAGATCCAGAAAATAAGATCACCTTTACATAATCAATAACTAAAGCAAAGTAATAGCGAAATGGCGTCAACCATCCACGCGTATTTAACGGGCTTTGCGAAAGTGAATGAATGTAAATATATACGTATGTCAAGTTACGCCTTTCACAAGCTCCAGTTGTGAACAAAAAGTTACGGAAATTTATCTCTTTAAACTTGCAAAAAGTGTACACTTTTATAATGTGCAACTTTTATTCCATTTAATTTACATATCATTAAAAAGTTATGCAAATATGTACATATAATTTCTTTATTTTTTGCGGAACACAGATATCACATTGTCCTGAACTCGTTAGGCATGATAGATGACGTCATTTTCAGCAAAAATGAATTGTATTTACACAAATTTTCTTACAACTTTATGTACAGTAAAAAAATATAACTTTAGACTTCATCTTATACTACTTTATGTTAAATACTCCATAAAAATACTTATCAAGTATTATTGTACTTAAAATAGTCTAGCGTTTAGAATGTTTAACTAACTTATCCATAATACTACATTTTTCCAAACTCAAATTTAATAATGTGACATTAACAATTCTTGCAAATTACCTCATTTACGTTTTTAAAACATTCAGTAGGGACGAAGCTGAGCAAAATAAGTTCAAAACAATTGGACATCAAAGGAATCGTAATCAATGCCTAAACAAATATAAATGTAATCAGGCCAACGCGCGCCAAAGATTATTTAAAACAGAATATCCAACGCTGCGGAAGCAACATTTATTTAGACTACCATATATTGATTTCTTATACCTATTATATCATTTAATCAAAGTAGGTACTTTTAAAGATTACCTCTCGTTTAATTTAAATTAATACAAGTATTGGACGAGTGTACGACGGCTGAAAATGAAACGGCGCGTAATCTGTGGAATTAATTACATCGGTAAAACACAATTATGCATACCATTTCTGGCGACGATACAGGTTAACCAAACTCACACAATTCACCGGAATGTATCTGCTTTATTTAAAAACTACAATTAGATGAAACAGAACGTTTGCAATATGACCAACAGGGTATCGTTTATCTGTCATTGTTTATTTACTTATTTATGCAAAAACCCAATTTTAACTTACATTTTTAAAAATATTAAATTAACCAAAGCTACATTTATCCCAAAACTGTTTTATAATACACTGGGAGTTTCAGATGCAGAACTCTTAAGTCGAATGTTAGCAGAAAACCTTATAATCAAATGTTGCTCAGTGTCTGATGTTATCTTCCCTTATAGGGTTCGTAAAAATCAACAGCGAAATGAGGCTGCCGAAAGTAAAGGGACGAGCTCAGGTAACAACCCAGAAAACTAATACAATTTACTGACCCGTCGCTAATTTAATCAATGTAGATAAGTAGTACACGACTCGGAATATTTCGACCAATTCCCAACAACTCTCGAATAAGAAAAATAAATAAAATTATCATAGTTCCGCAAAAGAATATACCACAAATTAATAAATATTTAAACGGAATTGAATTAAGGTAATCGCTGGTAAAACAAGGAAGTATACAGTAAGACGATACTTGTTTATTTTGTTTTGACGTGAAAACAGTAATCAGAGATCGAAACTTCACTTTGTGCTGCTTTGAGGAATATCAATAACCATCTGTAGCTATTATTAGACACAAATCAATTATAATTTTAATTATTATAGTTACTTCATCACAGTGACACAATTCAATTCGTATTTATTCGTAAATTATAGAGGTAAATGTGTATCGGTTTATTATCTTTGTAAATTAAAAAAATACTTTTAGCCTGGATGTAGTCCTAAACAAAATAGAGACGTTGAAACGTCTATTACGAAACTTAGTTTTAAACTCTTTGTAAATATTGTACGGTTGTAGTGTTTTTGTGGAAAAGTAAACAGACGCTGCTAATGGTTTGCGTAATAGAAAACTGTATGTTTGGAGAAATGGAACATTCCTTACTATATAATTACGTCGCGAATATCAAACGCAAGTAAAAGGAAATAAGGCTTTGACGTCATGAACAATTTCCTTTTGTTTGTTATTATATTAATAGTCTTACAACCCAAGATTTTTTGTGTGGATATTGATATTATGATGTTTATTTAACAAGTTGTGAAGATTTGCTACTGTAATAGTCAAACTATTAAATTGAAATTAACAGTTCTTCATACTAAAATATAATAATAACAGATTTAAAAGTTCTTTCAGTACAAAAAATAAATTGTGCCCAATCCTGTATCTTACGAATCTGAGTTCTTGAGAATATTTGGAATTAGCCCAGAAAAAGTAAACAAACAAGATTTTGTTTGCCAGAAGAGTATACATAGGGAAACAGTAAACAAGATTTCATGATAAGCATAAATAACAGCTCTTACTGCTAAGTATATTTCGTCCCGCATATTCGTTGACTACACAAATATCTGAGTCGTCGGCAAAAAGGAAAGGAAATTCAAGGAGGCCGAGCGCTGCACTACCGCCTCGCCCTCACCTCGCCCGCGCCGCGGCCGAGCTTCATCGAACTTTACTACCTACTTTTCCTTCCCTCGCAAAGGGGAAGTTTTTTCCTCCTACAGTAAACAGCTGACTCATTACATCGTTGTCAGATTTTGATATTAGCACGATTCAAATGATAAGAATTGTTTGAGTTACGTAAATATTATTGCCGTGGAATATAAAATGTGTATTTCTGCTTCGTTTGGTTATTTTTCATATTTAAAAGTCTATATTAAATGAGTAACACTTGAAATAGTAATAATACAGTGTGTGTAAAAAACTCATAGTTATACTGATAGAATAAAAGTGTAAGGTATTTTAATCAGTTATCAATATGATACACAAAGGAGAATAATTGTCGTTTGCTATTATGAAGTAAAACTGGATATCAAGAGCATATAACATTTATCAATTAGCTTTATATTACTAACTAGCTGATCCCGTGCAGCTTCATTCGCATAAACTTATTTATTTCATTGTTTACATTCATCAAATTCTCAATTGCAAATGTGAAAATGACTGTTACCATAATAACCTTGTATCCTTAATGTTGGCAGTTTGTAGTTTATGGTCCCTTTCCCACATGAAGGTTTTTTCCAATTTATTTGTTCCCCAAGTTTAATAGCGTGAAAATATATAGCCTAAAGCCTGTAGGTGTTCCTTTTTATTAAGGAAAGAATTATTCTCGATATTGAGAGACAGATTGCTGACATCCTACGCCGCAAAGTAGTGTGTGTTTACGCTTTATTATATTAGTATAATTAAGTTTCTGAATCTGTAATAAACGTACACTAAGCGGCTACCTCAGTGACCACCGCTGAGTGCTCTTTTCAGTCAACATACCTGGAGGCTGGGATGCACGGCGAGCTGCAGCAGGGTGCGCACGACGCCGAGGTGCCCCTTGTTGACGGCGATATGCAGCGGCGTCTGGCGGCGGCGGTTGCGCGCGTTCAGGTCCGCGCCCGCGGCGGCCAGCGCCCGCAGCGCCGCCGGCTCGTCGCCGAACGCCGCGTGGTGCGCCGCGCGGTCCCCGTCGCGGTCCTCCGCGTCCGCCTCCGCCCCCGCCTCTACTAGAGCGCGGATCACTTCCACGTGACCGTTTTGTGCTGCCGCCTAAACAATATTAATGAACTTGTCATATCAGCCCTTCTTTATCATATTGGCCTTACGATCTCGCCGTGATGGTTCAAAGCATATACGCAAAAAATATCTTCATATATCTAAGTTTCCGATAGCACAATAGTAGGGGAGTACAAATCGCCCAATCATACTAATATTATAAATGCGAAAGTATAGATGGATGGATGTTTGTTAGAGTTTGTAGCCTAAACGGTTAAACGGATTTCAGTGAAATTTGGTATAGATGTAGAGGATAGTATGGAAGAACACATAGGCTACTCGATATTTTTTTTATTCCACGCGTACGGGATCGCGGGACAAGACTAGTGAACAATAAAAGTTTGACATTGAGTCCATATTTGACAAAAAGTTGATCAATAACGTCTGCTTTACACTCATTGATTCCTCACAATCTAATAGAAAGAATATCAATCCAAAACTTTTTACTTAAAAAATCACGAACATCGAATGTTCATTCATAGAAAGACAATGAGAATTGGTAAATTAAACAAAGAGATGATTGCTCTACGGATCAGCTTTTTAAAATTTGCACGAAGCATCAATTATCGAGGTTCGTTGAAAATATAGCATCGTTAAAAGAGAAAAGCAATTTGATCGACTTGATAAAGTGATACTTATTCATTAAATGAACGTTTCTAACAATTTATTTGTGATTTTAGAATAAGCAAGAGAAAACTGTAAAGATTGTTTATTTTAATGGTCGAAATAAAACTAGCGAGACAAGTATTTTAAATGGTAATAAGAGTAAAAAGAAAAGGTTACTACTATCTAAACTAACAAATCAGTTCGTTTAATTATGAGAATAATCTGAGCTTTTCACGTAATTCATATAGCGTCCATTTCTCGTTTGAAACATAATGCTACGATCATTAAATATCGGTCAACAAATGAATGTCCTGCCCTACCCCTCAAATAACCGCAGGCTATTCCGCACTCTCAAATATATTACCATTTTTATTCCTAAAAATTTAAATTTTCGTGCATTTTACCACATTTACTGGCGATAAGAACATTATAATCAAAATAATGGCGGAGCGCGATTACCCTGCGCTACGGCCGAAACGCAATAAAAAGGCAATTTGATGCGGTAATGACTCACGGAATTCCACATATCTGTGATCGCCAACAAAAAACAACGCCGTTTGACGGTTTACCCAAATATATTTAACCGTAAATGCAAAACGAAATCAACAACTGAATAAAAAAATACTTTTTTGGCTCGATAATATTGTCGAGTACTGACTCCAATAATTATTTCTTTTTATGTCCTTAGTAAGATTTAGCAAAGAACACCATATTAAACAACTCTATGAAACATTAAAAATTGTACTTAAAATTAAATAAAAGTCATAAAAGCAAATATAAAATAATTTTAGCGAGTTTGAAATTTCTCGCACGTTTGCTACATTTTCTTTACAGCAGTACATTTAACTAAACTTATTATCACTTTGCTCGCAAGCAACGCGTTAACTAAACGATAATTTTCACCGTTGAAGGTACACACGCGTACTTACAAAACACTTGAGCCCAACAAAGGGTCATAGAGCTCCCCATTACCCTAGCAGGAAAAAGGCTTCTTTAAATTTTTAAACGTTGCAATACTTGTGTTCTGAAATAACACTTCATCCTTGAAGTTCTTTTTGCGCGAACCGAGCTAAATGTAGGCCACGTAAGACTTAGGTGCAACATCTTAAACACTAGCCTTACTATTCGCTGTTTCTAAAATGAAAAAAAAACGTGTTTAGTATTTTAGACATTTTCGAAGTTAAATTGTATTGTAACTATCCAAGTAAATGTTTTTTTCTTGTGTCATAAATTTAGTTAAAATTATTACTATGAGTGTGAATTAAATAAATATAATTATAATTTTTGGCAAGCACTCAATTTAGCTTAAAACAAATAACCTTACAACAGGAGTAAACAAAAAATTTACACACTAAAGCGCTTTTTCACCGTTTGCATATTTTTGTTACATTTTAAAACATCGCCTTTAAAAAACTGACTTTTTGACGATGCGTATCCGATGACATTGCAACGAGATAAAACAATATTGCTTTTTAAATTCACGGACGCTTAAAATACCCCGTATACTTTTGGTGAAAACGAGGTAAAAAGTACATCATAAACATTTAGTAAAATGTACCCTTTATTTATTTATTTTATTTTAATTATTTATGGATAACTTACAACATAATAAAACAAATAATTACTGAAGGCTAATAAGTAATAGCAGATATTCTTTTTTGCATTTCTTGTTTTCGCATTCTATCGACGTTAATATATCTGATTTAATTATTTACATGTCATCATCATCTCCCCGGCCTTATTTCACTCATATCCACAAGGTTTTATAAACGTTAAAATGGACGTCGTTTATGGAATCTTTGGTGATAAGCCGCGGTAAAAAGTAATTTAAACATTAAAAAAATTAAAGCGTAAACCTAAAAAAAAGGCGCGATGTGCAATTACATAAATCGAGGTTACGTGAACAATAAAACAAAACACGCACTTATTAGTAGGGGGTTGTAAGAGGGTCGATTACTTATATTTTGTGGCACATCATTAAATGGCATTTTATCAGATTTAACATGACGAACGAACTAATGACATGCTATTAACGTGTAACTATCGGGTCAAAGTTGCGTAATTTTATGTACCTATCGCGGTGGAACAACCGCGTTTGTTAAGTTTGCCATAAACATTAACACACGGTAAGCTATTAACATAGCCATAAATATTTTACCAGACGTAATATTTTTTTTCTCTCATAAAAATGTAGTTAAAGACTAAGGAATGTTTCTAGTTTTTGTAATTAATTACATGTTTAAATATCGGATGCAAAACTATGAGACAATCTCATTATTCTCTTGTCATCCATCATGTTACTACATTTACAAATCAAGGGCCTACAGACCTTCTCGTCCTTTCCTTATTCAATTGGCAATTAATGTCTGCTTCCATAACAAAGGTGTTACGTAATAGTTCGCCGGATCCGAGTTGTCGCTTATCTTTGAGATCGAGTGATTTAGAGCAATCTTTCAGGATTTCGGTACAACGCCCAAGGAACCGAAAAAGACGCATTAAGATCGATGCCAGCTCGAGAGCACGACGTAGAAGTGCGACGGCGGCAAGAGTAGTGTGTACCTGCAGTGCGGGCTCACTGGATATTTACTTAGAATTCAAGAGGGAGTTCAGAGAGTTCAGTTCAGAGTTTCTCCAAAAGTATAGTAGAGAAGTAGAGTAGTGTACCTTTTTTGTATCAAAGGGGGGGGGGCTACTTGAAAGATAGAGATTTTTACTCACTAAACCTCCCCCCCCCCGATGGCCACCCTCAGGTGCGATTTCTAGGGATCTGCTCCAATGGAACGTACCGATACCCTCTGCTAGCTTTTGCTCTACCCCTGGGGAATTTTTTCCAAAATGACAAGATTGGAGTACATGTTGGACCGTGTGGGTAGAGCAGAGTACCTGCAGCGCGGTGTGTCCGCCGTAGACGCCGTTGACGTCGGCGCGCACGCCCTCGCCGCGCGCCAGGATGTCGGCGCAGCGCGCCGCGTCGCCGTTGGCCGCCGCCTTCACCAGCTCCTCGTTGGCGTCCCCCGTCAGGTGCGTCTCGAACAGTTTCTTTAACAGCACTGACAGACGATCGCCTACAAAATAAACACCGTAAACACGACACAACTTGCCACGACACAACACACTTTGAGAGTAGCCCCAGTAATAGAGAAGGTAAGGAGTAAAGGTTAGCATGGGGGCATTAGGGATGAATGGCATGTTAAAAGGAGACCGTTACTTATGAGTTTGAAAGGGTACATCGGTAGAGGTAGACCTATAAAGAGATGGATGGTTTGCGTAAAAGATGACATAATCAAAAAGGGAGTGTTGACTGAGATGACGTATGATAGAGTTATTTGGAGGACAAAAACCTTTCGCGCCAACCCTACGTCTAATATGTGATCAAAATTTTACCCGAAGAATTTCCATGGACGCTGCCGTCGGAGGAGAAGACCTTTGTAACAGCGTTGGGATTGTACGTCCAGGAAGTGTTGCACACCTCCACTTTGAGATCGTTGTCGTGGTAGATCTGTTGGACGCGGCCTATCTTTCCTAGCGTCTGTAACAAAATACTAAATATAAAACCATACATATGCTGTACGATTCTAGTGCTGCAAGCCACACTAGTTTTTATTGTAGAAACATTTTTGGTGGTCCTAATCTACACAATGAACTAATCTTTGAGGAGCTAGTCATAATTCCTCGACACTATGTCCTCTACCTAACACTATATACAACTGACTCTGTTCGAAAAACTGATCTGAAACTGAAAAAAGGTTTTACATCCGAATAAAAGACTAGTAAAAAATGGTGGTAAAGTGAAAAGCGTTTTTAGACATTGATGTAATTATAACAACGTAATTAGACTGTGTTTTTAAAATGTGTAAAATATATTAAATAGTTAACTTAATAAATAATAATAAACAAACAAACTACCAAATTACCAAGTTTTCTAAGGTTACTATTTAATATATTTACACATTTTAAACACTGAGTATCAACTCCCGCGAAAAGGCGCGCTAATTCCTAATGCGTCTGAAGGACGTGACGTCTATGCCGATGATCAAGGATTGCACCGATGTTCTTAACAGCGTATAGTTACCGGCGCCATAGCCTCTGCCCACTCGCCGTGTCCGCGCTGCAGCGCCTTCACGCGCTCCTGG